>NC_134483.1:75652511-75952511 GCF_040206685.1 Ascaphus truei | reverse complement strand
TGTTAGCGGATCTTGTGTGCTCTCATGATGTCCCTGCCAAGTATCAGCATGATCTGGGCGCCTTTGTCTAGTGGTGGGATACGATCGGCAATAGCTTTCAGATGGGGATGGTGTCGCGCCACGTCTGGTGTGGGAATTTCGCTCTTATCTTCTGCCATGTAATTGCACTCGATGAGTGTGGGAAGGGGCATTTTCACTTTGCCGTCTATTTAGCATATGGTGTAGCCATTCACTCTTCTCCCTGTAGTTTCCATTCGCCCTGCGCACGTTCTGAGAGGGTAAGGAGAAGCGCTGTCTCGTATGTTGAACATGTCGAAGAATTCTGACCTGACCAGCGATCGTTTGCTCTGGTCGTCGATGATAGCATACATTCTTTTAGCTCTTTGGGGTTGTCCCTCTGGGTGCACTGCTACAAGATATATTTTAGAGCAAGATCTACCGTCGCTTCTTTCTTCACATACCTCTGTGCATTTGGATGCTACCGACGTCATTGGGGGTGTATCTCCCTCTTCTTCCTCCCCGCCCTACTTTGTCGAAGGGTTAGGGGCTTTGCTTGATTTGGGCTTCATAGCCTCCGGGTGTAAGGCGGCTATGTGCCTGTCGCTATCGCACTCTGTGCATTTCATAGCTTCTTTGCAGTCCTTTAATAAATGAGTGGTGGAAGCACAACATTTGAAACAAGCTCCCCATTCCCTGAGTAAGTTCTTTCGCTCCTCTATGGGCTTCATTCTGAATCCGATACAATTGTTAAGCGGATGCGGCCTTTTGTGTATAGGGCATTCTTTGTTAAGGTCCCTTGGTTTCTTGTCCCTGACGGCCGCCTGACCGGGACTCGCGTGGGTCGTAGGGGGCATGTCCGTCCTGTGGACTGAGATGGGTGTTCTGGCATCCTTGTATCTCGCTGCTGACCTTTCGTTCCTCTGGTGGCTGGCACTGGATGTGGTCTGCGCACCTAAGATGAAGCTGGGGTCGTTTCTCGTCCTTGCTGCTTCGCGAATGAAGCTTAAGAAAACTGAGAATGGGGGGTAGGCGACTTGCTTCTCCCTTTTGTATTTGGAGCCTTGTGAAATCTACCTTTCTTGGAGGTTGAAGGGTAGCTTCTCCAGGATGGGTCTCACTCCACGAGCTGAGTCTAGGACGTTGAGACCTGTTAGGAAATGGTCTTTTCTTGCAACCTCCAGCTCTTGCAGCAGGTCTCCGAGCTCTCGTAACTTCGAGTAGTCTCTAGCTGTGATCTTGGGAAACCTGTCGACTCTTTTGAAGAGCGAATCCTCAACTGCTTCGGGGCTACCATAGCACTCTTCTAGCCTTTCCCACACTAGGTCAAGACCTACTTGGGGATGGTTCGCATTTGCCGTCCGAAGTCTCTTCGTGTGCTCCCTTGATTAATTTCCCAGCCATTTGAATAGCAGGTTGAGCTCTTCCCTTGCTGAGAAGCCCAAGCTGTTGATTGCGTCCTTGAACGTGAACTTCCACGTCCGGTAGTTCTCAGGACGGTCGTCAAAGTTGATGAGTCCTGTTTGCACCAGGTCACGCCGGATCATGTACTTGGCTATGTCTGTCCGGCCTGAGGCGTCGGCGTGTTGGTCCCGTGCTGAGGTAGTTGCTGGGAGGGTCCGTGCGGTCGCCTCTTCCTTGGCGTGGACACGTTATGACTGCTGGTCAGTGTGAGGGGCTGTGTTCTCCCATGTGGGTGTACCTGGATTGCGAGCCTGTTGTGGTGCATCCTTGTGCGCGCTGGCGTGTGGATCACTGTTGCGGCTGTGGCTATCCCAGGCAGCATGTGCCATTGAAGGAGCAGCATCTTCTCCTCGTGGACCTAGCAAGTCTTCGGTGTGTGTGGAATCACTCCCTCCATGCTGAGATGGTGCGCTGGTGTTTACACTGAAGAGGCTCCTTACGTAGTCTTCAGTGCGTTGGATTGGATCCTCTGAGGCTATCTGTCTGTATGGTTGCTCCCCGCCGTCCTGTCGCGCGGCTGCTTCTAGGACTTCAGCTTGGGCTATGGTTGCTGCGGCTTCCTTTTCTTGATTTAGGGCCTCTAGGTTAACGTCCACCTTTGTCTTTTTCCGTGCAGCGGTGGCAGTGGCTGCAGCGGCGGTGGCAGCGGCTGTCTGCTCCTCCTCTTCTATGAGGGCCCTTTCTAGTTTCATGGCTGCCCCTTTCTGAGCGTATGCGGTCCTGGCACGTGCGGCCTCTGCGGTGGCTTGCGCCTTGGTGGCATTTGTGCTTGCACTAGACACGTGAGATTGCGCTGATCTAGCTGACCTTGATGAATGCCTGGATGTGCTTGAGCGCTGTGATGCGGTTTCCAGGAGGAGCTCTTTTCTCTCGCTTTGGGCGTCCGTGATGGCGGTCTGCACGATGCCATCACGTTCTAGGTAGATCGCCTTTTGCAGGTCGCGTTCTCGCAGGCTATCTTCCGTGTTAGTTCTTGTTAGATAGGTGAAATATGCCTGTGACAGTGCTTGGTAGCGCGAGTGATCTACCTTCAATTGAGTTATTGCCTGCTCGAGTTGTTGTACATAGTTACCAGCGCCGGCGACATTCCATATCCCAAGTGTGGTTGTTTCCCAGGCCAACTCTAATTTAGCGCGGTGCGCTTCAATGTCAATCTCATATTTTTCGCGTGCCTTTTGTGTCAGTGTGACTGTCCGTTTAGGCCTTGCGTCTGCCTGCGCCTGTTGCAGTTGCGCATCGGTCTCTGTGTCTGAGTGGTCACTCTCCTGCGTCATATCTGGTGAGGCTCTGAGTTCTGCCATGCTGTAGGTGTGTGTAGGCCTTTAGCCAGTGCGTGTGGCGTGCGGTCTTTTACCTGTGTCAGCGATGGACGACTGTCTCAGATGATGCCGAGCGGTGTCCTGCAGCGTTCAGTGTAGGGGTTGCTGTACTCACAGGTGTCCGGTGGCTCTGACCCGTGTCCTGGCGGGTGTCCGCTGGCATGGCCCTTGTTGGCGCTGGCCATGGGGATGTGCACAGGGGTAGGTGAGATGTTAGCTCCTCACTATGGGGCTGTGCAGAGTGTGACTCATACAGAGAAAAGACAATCAAGGTTCTGTGTATGGTGCACTGTTTGACTGCAGTGCTGGAGCCTGGAGTGTTGGTTGCAGGCTGTGTGCAGTGCAAGCTGGTTGCTGTTAGTAAGGCTGCTGCTTGTCAGTCTGCAGAGACTGTTCTGTGTTAGCATAAAGTCTTAGAGTAGCAGCTCCTGTATGTATATTTCCAAGACAAACGGTCTTCCTTTTCACTATTCTGGATCTAGGGTCATGTCAGGAGGTATGAATGAATCCAGTTAGCTTCAACTCAGCCCTTTTTCCAAAACACAACAAGTCCTGTATATTTTCTTCACTTTATTTAGGGAAAGCAGCAATAAAGACAGGCACTTGTGGAAGAGATGTTTGTGTTTGAATAATGTCTCTCTGTGGGTGATTTGTTGTAAAGGTAGGTGAAAAGGATAAGGCCCTGCCACTAGAGCAATAACAGGAGGGGTACTCACTCAGCCAATGTTGAAGGTGGAAAAGGAAGTGCCAGTGTATTCTGGGTAGCAAGATAGCCTGGGGACAGACCATCTGGAGGCAAGGCAGAGGGGGAGAAAGCAGACTAGCCCATTTTGAGAGAAATACTGAGGTTGCTATAGCAACTCGCTGAAATGTCTAAGTAAACAACAACATGTAGCAATAATGTTGCATTTCACATGCAGCAAGCTGCTGAACAGGGGAAATAACAGGCAACTGAACAAGGGAGAAATGAATCCCATAAGCTGAAAGGGGAGACAGAGGAATATGGAATCTAGTTCCAGGACAAACCAACACAAGACTTAATAAATACAACCACTAGACAACACCAATTTAAACCATTAGCCAACAAAATACATCATTAAATAAAAACGCTAAACAATCTGAAAAAAAAATTAAAGCCATCATAAATCAAAAGAATTTAATCTAAACAATATAAATAAATAGAAAATATAACAGTCAAAAGAATAATTGCATTTGCCAAAAATTACACTGGCTATTACTGTATTTATCCGTACCGTAAACAAGTACAGATTAATACATTAGCAGTCAATGGGCAATGAAATACATAAAAAATAAAAAAAAATAAAAAAAAAAAACCTGTAAAAATCAAAGTACATACATTCAATATTTATCTTACCTTTAGAAGCGTTGTACCTCCGAATCCCGGTGAATCAGGAAGCTCTCGTCCGTTGACGTCAGGAAACTTAACCAAACACCGTGAAGATCCGGACCAGGTAATCAAAATCTTCTTTCTTTCATCTTGTATCACCTTCTTCTTTCTTCATCTGTGACTATTTCTTTCTTTTCTTTATCTTCTTCCTTCATCTGTCAATCCAATAACTCCATGTTAAATCCACGATGTTGACACAATGACTTCTTGAGCTCAAATGAGGCGTCACGGCCTTAAATATGACCTGTGACATCACATTTCATTGTAAAATGGTTCTCACACCTCTGATTGGCTGTGAGAATCATTTCTTTTCTTTTTTTAAATGACGTCATGCAAAGGAAGTGAAGCCAGCCAATCAGAATGGCTGTGCTTCCTTTCCCTTTAACATGATAAATCCAAAATAGCTGCGCTCATGTCGTACTTCAGCCAATCAGATTGGGGATATGGTTCTCACAATCTGATTTGCTGAAGTTCCAGGACTCTTCTTCACCTATTGGAGACTGTGACAGGGTAAATATAAGCCACCAGCTATATGCCTGGAAAACCTATGTCTAGTCTGCAGTGCAGCAGTGACTAGGTTAACTTCAGCTGGGAACCTCAGGACAATTAGTTGGATCCCAGCTGCCTAATCAAGGTGTGTTAAAACCCCAGGCTGTAGACACATGGGTGCTGGCTGTTGCGGAGAGAGGAGAAAGCTACTGAAGAGATTACTGAAACAAGGTCTGTTATCAAAGTACATGAATTATGAACTGGCTGTCTCCTGCATAGAAAAGGGTAGCTGCCTGATTTTTTACACTGTCTGCTAAAGAGAAACTGTTTTGTTTTGTCTGCTGAAGAAAAAGCCAGTTTTCTTTTTGTTTGCTGATGAAAAGCTATTTTTGTTTTTGTGTGCTGTATATCTTTTAAGGCTAAATAAATAAGCCTTGTCCTCGGTTGGTCCCCATGGGCGTCCGGCGGTCCCCGCTGGCTTGCGGTACCATTCCTGTATTTAAAAAAATAAATCATATAAATATAGTGACTTGTCGCTCTCCTAATAGTACGTTTAATAAAAAACTTGGTGCATAGGGAATAATAGTATATAACCAACACTTGAACAAGTGACCACCAAGGGTCACCAAAAGCCCTATAGATTGCACTCATAAGTTACAGTATCCACATTAAACACTGTGGTAATGGATATTGTATAATGATATAGGACCAAAGGAAGGTCAATTGCCCTGTAACAGCAGACTCAAATGCAAATTAAAACCAAAAATAACAAAATTTTATTAAAACTATTCTTAACACACCAAAATATATATACACACATACAGGATTAAAAATCCTCAGGTGGGAGAAACGGTGGAAACAGGGGGTAAGCAGGTATATATCTAACCGTAGCTTAAATAAGGGACTAATGTCCACTTGGATATGAGGTATCTATGATATAATAACCATAATAGCCACTGGAAAAAACTAGTCTCAGAGATAAATGCCTACTGATATAAATACACTATCTGCCCAGTCTACGCAAAGTGACACTTATATAAATATCTCCAGTGAGAGGTGCCCTGGCAAAGAGAAGGTTACCGGAATGCCTGTAATACTAGCAATACCAGGGTAAAAAACTCAATGCTGAATTGTCAAGGGGATCACATATCAAAGGGTAGTCCCGCTGTGTCAACGTGTATTTATCAGGGATAACAGCTGGTACAGTTGCGTATCCTGCGCCCAGCCTGAATGATAATGTATTCAGAAAAAAAAACGTGAAAATCGGTTATATCCAGCGCTTGGTTACCTCGATTGTATTTCCCCCTTACCAAACCGTCCCTCCTGGTGTACGTCACGCGTCCGACGTCACCATGCCCCGTCGGACGCGTGACGTACACCAGGAGGGACGGTTTGGTAAGGGGGAAATATCACATTGGTGAGTAACACGGATACTTGTGGGGGCCTTATCTCCGTATCCTTCTCGGGATCCACGAGTTCAAAGTCACCAACTGGGTTTGGTGGTGTTTCCGCGGATTGCGCAAGGAACATGGGTCCTGTGAGTCACAACGTATTTTGCAGTTGTGCTGCAGGTACTGATCTTGTGGCATGGTCTGCAGGATTTTGCTCTGTGGGCACATGGTGCCATTGTTCTGGTCGGGTTGACTTCCTGATTCTTTCTACGCGGTTGGCCACGTATACGTAGAATCTGCTTTTCTTGTTGCATATGTAGCACAGGACCACCTTGCTATCTGTGTAGAATCTGACGGCATCTGGTTTACTGTCCATCTCGTTCTCGATGAGCTCCGCCAGTTCTACCGCTAACACTGCGCCACATAGCTCGAGTCTGGGTATAGTATGGTCGGGTTGTGGCGCCAGCTTAGCCTTGCCAAGGATGAACCTGATATGGTAACTTCCACCCACGTCCGTGGTTTTAGGTAGGCCACTGCTGCTATGGCCTTTGTGGAGGCATTTGAGAATACGCAAAGCTCTTTGCTGTGTGCGGCGGTGAGAGATATAGGTGAGTAGGTGCGTGGGATCTGAAGTTGCTCAAGGGCCTTCAAGGAATACTTCCACGTTTCCCACTCTTTCCGTTTTTCTGGAGGTAGTGGGGTGTCCCATTCCAGCTTTTCGAAGGATATTTCTCTGAGAAGAGACTTCCCTTGGATAGTGACAGGAGCTACGAATCCTAGCGGATCGTAAAGACTGTTAACGGTGGAAAGAACTCCGAGACGTGTGTAGGGTTTTTCTTCGCTGGCTACCTGGAACGTAAAGGTATCTGTTTTAAGATTCCAGCTTATCCCTAGGCTCCGCTGTATGGGAGGCATGTCGGTCCCCAGATCCAAATTCTTGAGATCGTTTGCGTGATCATCTGCGTGGAACACCTTCATCACTATGGCACTATTGGAAGCTATTTTGTGCAATCTTAGGTGGCGTTTGCTAACATCTTTTGTGTCCTTTATAGTAGATCTATGGCTTCTTCTTCGGTGGGAACTGATTTTAATCTGTCGTCCACATAGAAGTCTCTTTCGACGAAGTTCCTGGCGTCTTTCCCGAACTCTGCTTCTCTGTCTTGAGCCGTACTGAGGCCGTAGGCAGCCACCGCAGGTGATGGGCTGTTCCCAAAGACATGTACTTTCATGCGGTACTCTATGATTTCGTTTTCTATGTTGTCATCTTGGTACCACAGGAATCTTAGGTAGTTACGGTTGTCTTCTCGCACAAGGAAGCAGTGGAACATCTGTTGGATGTCAGCTGTTATGGCGATTGGCTCCTTGCGGAAGCAGATCAACACTCCCAGAAGACTGTTCGTCAGGTCCGGCCCGTTGAGGAGAACATCATTTAGGGAGACTTCCTGATGCTGAGCACTGGAGTCGAATACCATTCGAATTTGGCCAGGTTTCTGGGGGTGGTAGGCGCCAAACGACAGGAGGTACCAGCATTCTTCGCCTTCTCTCAGTGGGGGCGCTGACTCTGCATGACCACTGTGGAAGATTTTCTGCATGAAGGCAATGAAGTGTTCCTTGGTCTCCGGTTTTCTTTGTAGGTTACGGCGAAGCGAAGCGAGCCTAGACATGGCGTGGTCTCTGTTGTCTGGGAGGCGTCTTCTTGGCGAGCGGAATGGTAGTGGGGCCACCCAAATGCCTAATTCGTCCTTGAAGAGCTCCTTATCCATTAACCTCAAGAATTCTTTATCTTCCATTGATGGCGCCTGTTTGTCGTCGTCCTTTGTTGCCTGGAACGCTGTACATCCTAGGTGATCTGTGTATTTTTCTGTCACGAGCGCGTCTCCATATTTCCTTTTGGTCTCGAGCTTCTCGTGGACCTGGAAGTGATTCGGACACGGTTTGAAGTGGGATGCACGACCGTTCTCCAACAAGTTTGTTCGTAGGGCGTCTACGTTGTCGGGTCCTCGTATTCTGTCTATGCATACTTCTCCCACTACCACCCATCCTAGATCGAGCCTTTGAGCGCTTGGGCCGTTGTGGTCCCCGTTTCGTTGTTAGCGGATCTTGTGTGCTCTCATGATGTCCCTGCCAAGTATCAGCATGATCTGGGCGCCTTTGTCTAGTGGTGGGATACGATCGGCAATAGCTTTCAGATGGGGATGGTGTCGCGCCACGTCTGGTGTGGGAATTTCGCTCTTATCTTCTGCCATGTAATTGCACTCGATGAGTGTGGGAAGGGGCATTTTCACTTTGCCGTCTATTTAGCATATGGTGTAGCCATTCACTCTTCTCCCTGTAGTTTCCATTCGCCCTGCGCACGTTCTGAGAGGGTAAGGAGAAGCGCTGTCTCGTATGTTGAACATGTCGAAGAATTCTGACCTGACCAGCGATCGTTTGCTCTGGTCGTCGATGATAGCATACATTCTTTTAGCTCTTTGGGGTTGTCCCTCTGGGTGCACTGCTACAAGATATATTTTAGAGCAAGATCTACCGTCGCTTCTTTCTTCACATACCTCTGTGCATTTGGATGCTACCGACGTCATTGGGGGTGTATCTCCCTCTTCTTCCTCCCCGCCCTACTTTGTCGAAGGGTTAGGGGCTTTGCTTGATTTGGGCTTCATAGCCTCCGGGTGTAAGGCGGCTATGTGCCTGTCGCTATCGCACTCTGTGCATTTCATAGCTTCTTTGCAGTCCTTTAATAAATGAGTGGTGGAAGCACAACATTTGAAACAAGCTCCCCATTCCCTGAGTAAGTTCTTTCGCTCCTCTATGGGCTTCATTCTGAATCCGATACAATTGTTAAGCGGATGCGGCCTTTTGTGTATAGGGCATTCTTTGTTAAGGTCCCTTGGTTTCTTGTCCCTGACGGCCGCCTGACCGGGACTCGCGTGGGTCGTAGGGGGCATGTCCGTCCTGTGGACTGAGATGGGTGTTCTGGCATCCTTGTATCTCGCTGCTGACCTTTCGTTCCTCTGGTGGCTGGCACTGGATGTGGTCTGCGCACCTAAGATGAAGCTGGGGTCGTTTCTCGTCCTTGCTGCTTCGCGAATGAAGCTTAAGAAAACTGAGAATGGGGGGTAGGCGACTTGCTTCTCCCTTTTGTATTTGGAGCCTTGTGAAATCTACCTTTCTTGGAGGTTGAAGGGTAGCTTCTCCAGGATGGGTCTCACTCCACGAGCTGAGTCTAGGACGTTGAGACCTGTTAGGAAATGGTCTTTTCTTGCAACCTCCAGCTCTTGCAGCAGGTCTCCGAGCTCTCGTAACTTCGAGTAGTCTCTAGCTGTGATCTTGGGAAACCTGTCGACTCTTTTGAAGAGCGAATCCTCAACTGCTTCGGGGCTACCATAGCACTCTTCTAGCCTTTCCCACACTAGGTCAAGACCTACTTGGGGATGGTTCGCATTTGCCGTCCGAAGTCTCTTCGTGTGCTCCCTTGATTAATTTCCCAGCCATTTGAATAGCAGGTTGAGCTCTTCCCTTGCTGAGAAGCCCAAGCTGTTGATTGCGTCCTTGAACGTGAACTTCCACGTCCGGTAGTTCTCAGGACGGTCGTCAAAGTTGATGAGTCCTGTTTGCACCAGGTCACGCCGGATCATGTACTTGGCTATGTCTGTCCGGCCTGAGGCGTCGGCGTGTTGGTCCCGTGCTGAGGTAGTTGCTGGGAGGGTCCGTGCGGTCGCCTCTTCCTTGGCGTGGACACGTTATGACTGCTGGTCAGTGTGAGGGGCTGTGTTCTCCCATGTGGGTGTACCTGGATTGCGAGCCTGTTGTGGTGCATCCTTGTGCGCGCTGGCGTGTGGATCACTGTTGCGGCTGTGGCTATCCCAGGCAGCATGTGCCATTGAAGGAGCAGCATCTTCTCCTCGTGGACCTAGCAAGTCTTCGGTGTGTGTGGAATCACTCCCTCCATGCTGAGATGGTGCGCTGGTGTTTACACTGAAGAGGCTCCTTACGTAGTCTTCAGTGCGTTGGATTGGATCCTCTGAGGCTATCTGTCTGTATGGTTGCTCCCCGCCGTCCTGTCGCGCGGCTGCTTCTAGGACTTCAGCTTGGGCTATGGTTGCTGCGGCTTCCTTTTCTTGATTTAGGGCCTCTAGGTTAACGTCCACCTTTGTCTTTTTCCGTGCAGCGGTGGCAGTGGCTGCAGCGGCGGTGGCAGCGGCTGTCTGCTCCTCCTCTTCTATGAGGGCCCTTTCTAGTTTCATGGCTGCCCCTTTCTGAGCGTATGCGGTCCTGGCACGTGCGGCCTCTGCGGTGGCTTGCGCCTTGGTGGCATTTGTGCTTGCACTAGACACGTGAGATTGCGCTGATCTAGCTGACCTTGATGAATGCCTGGATGTGCTTGAGCGCTGTGATGCGGTTTCCAGGAGGAGCTCTTTTCTCTCGCTTTGGGCGTCCGTGATGGCGGTCTGCACGATGCCATCACGTTCTAGGTAGATCGCCTTTTGCAGGTCGCGTTCTCGCAGGCTATCTTCCGTGTTAGTTCTTGTTAGATAGGTGAAATATGCCTGTGACAGTGCTTGGTAGCGCGAGTGATCTACCTTCAATTGAGTTATTGCCTGCTCGAGTTGTTGTACATAGTTACCAGCGCCGGCGACATTCCATATCCCAAGTGTGGTTGTTTCCCAGGCCAACTCTAATTTAGCGCGGTGCGCTTCAATGTCAATCTCATATTTTTCGCGTGCCTTTTGTGTCAGTGTGACTGTCCGTTTAGGCCTTGCGTCTGCCTGCGCCTGTTGCAGTTGCGCATCGGTCTCTGTGTCTGAGTGGTCACTCTCCTGCGTCATATCTGGTGAGGCTCTGAGTTCTGCCATGCTGTAGGTGTGTGTAGGCCTTTAGCCAGTGCGTGTGGCGTGCGGTCTTTTACCTGTGTCAGCGATGGACGACTGTCTCAGATGATGCCGAGCGGTGTCCTGCAGCGTTCAGTGTAGGGGTTGCTGTACTCACAGGTGTCCGGTGGCTCTGACCCGTGTCCTGGCGGGTGTCCGCTGGCATGGCCCTTGTTGGCGCTGGCCATGGGGATGTGCACAGGGGTAGGTGAGATGTTAGCTCCTCACTATGGGGCTGTGCAGAGTGTGACTCATACAGAGAAAAGACAATCAAGGTTCTGTGTATGGTGCACTGTTTGACTGCAGTGCTGGAGCCTGGAGTGTTGGTTGCAGGCTGTGTGCAGTGCAAGCTGGTTGCTGTTAGTAAGGCTGCTGCTTGTCAGTCTGCAGAGACTGTTCTGTGTTAGCATAAAGTCTTAGAGTAGCAGCTCCTGTATGTATATTTCCAAGACAAACGGTCTTCCTTTTCACTATTCTGGATCTAGGGTCATGTCAGGAGGTATGAATGAATCCAGTTAGCTTCAACTCAGCCCTTTTTCCAAAACACAACAAGTCCTGTATATTTTCTTCACTTTATTTAGGGAAAGCAGCAATAAAGACAGGCACTTGTGGAAGAGATGTTTGTGTTTGAATAATGTCTCTCTGTGGGTGATTTGTTGTAAAGGTAGGTGAAAAGGATAAGGCCCTGCCACTAGAGCAATAACAGGAGGGGTACTCACTCAGCCAATGTTGAAGGTGGAAAAGGAAGTGCCAGTGTATTCTGGGTAGCAAGATAGCCTGGGGACAGACCATCTGGAGGCAAGGCAGAGGGGGAGAAAGCAGACTAGCCCATTTTGAGAGAAATACTGAGGTTGCTATAGCAACTCGCTGAAATGTCTAAGTAAACAACAACATGTAGCAATAATGTTGCATTTCACATGCAGCAAGCTGCTGAACAGGGGAAATAACAGGCAACTGAACAAGGGAGAAATGAATCCCATAAGCTGAAAGGGGAGACAGAGGAATATGGAATCTAGTTCCAGGACAAACCAACACAAGACTTAATAAATACAACCACTAGACAACACCAATTTAAACCATTAGCCAACAAAATACATCATTAAATAAAAACGCTAAACAATCTGAAAAAAAAATTAAAGCCATCATAAATCAAAAGAATTTAATCTAAACAATATAAATAAATAGAAAATATAACAGTCAAAAGAATAATTGCATTTGCCAAAAATTACACTGGCTATTACTGTATTTATCCGTACCGTAAACAAGTACAGATTAATACATTAGCAGTCAATGGGCAATGAAATACATAAAAAATAAAAAAAAATAAAAAAAAAAAACCTGTAAAAATCAAAGTACATACATTCAATATTTATCTTACCTTTAGAAGCGTTGTACCTCCGAATCCCGGTGAATCAGGAAGCTCTCGTCCGTTGACGTCAGGAAACTTAACCAAACACCGTGAAGATCCGGACCAGGTAATCAAAATCTTCTTTCTTTCATCTTGTATCACCTTCTTCTTTCTTCATCTGTGACTATTTCTTTCTTTTCTTTATCTTCTTCCTTCATCTGTCAATCCAATAACTCCATGTTAAATCCACGATGTTGACACAATGACTTCTTGAGCTCAAATGAGGCGTCACGGCCTTAAATATGACCTGTGACATCACATTTCATTGTAAAATGGTTCTCACACCTCTGATTGGCTGTGAGAATCATTTCTTTTCTTTTTTTAAATGACGTCATGCAAAGGAAGTGAAGCCAGCCAATCAGAATGGCTGTGCTTCCTTTCCCTTTAACATGATAAATCCAAAATAGCTGCGCTCATGTCGTACTTCAGCCAATCAGATTGGGGATATGGTTCTCACAATCTGATTTGCTGAAGTTCCAGGACTCTTCTTCACCTATTGGAGACTGTGACAGGGTAAATATAAGCCACCAGCTATATGCCTGGAAAACTATGTCTAGTCTGCAGTGCAGCAGTGACTAGGTTAACTTCAGCTGGGAACCTCAGGACAATTAGTTGGATCCCAGCTGCCTAATCAAGGTGTGTTAAAACCCCAGGCTGTAGACACATGGGTGCTGGCTGTTGCGGAGAGAGGAGAAAGCTACTGAAGAGATTACTGAAACAAGGTCTGTTATCAAAGTACATGAATTATGAACTGGCTGTCTCCTGCATAGAAAAGGGTAGCTGCCTGATTTTTTACACTGTCTGCTAAAGAGAAACTGTTTTGTTTTGTCTGCTGAAGAAAAAGCCAGTTTTCTTTTTGTTTGCTGATGAAAAGCTATTTTTGTTTTTGTGTGCTGTATATCTTTTAAGGCTAAATAAATAAGCCTTGTCAAGAAACCCGCGTGTGTAGTTGCATGTACCCTGCAACAGAGACATTATTATTGTTTTATAATAATCTTAACATTTTTCACATCACACTCTATTACATTTTTGTACACAATATTTGCATATTTAGTTGTGTTTATTATAAGGGTATGTCTTCTTTCGCACACTTTTCTCGTTTAGTTTTTTTATCACGTCTGGGAGGAGTGAAGAAAATTCATGCATCATTGGAAAGTCATGTCAACACACCAAGGAGGCGGGACAATGCTGGACTAGGAACGTGATGACGTAACGAGCATCACGGCACCAATAGGATTGAGGACGCACGATGATGACATCACGGAGATCATGAGACTGACTGGGAGAGAAGGATCAACGAATGAGGAGGAGGAACTGCCCATGAATCACTGGAAAGTGGCGGACTATCATTGAAGGAAGGCTATCAGAGACAATTAAAGACACATGTGGTGGGGTCTATTAAGGAACTTTTTAATGCTGTTTGTTCACTATGCCATTTGCATTTGAGAAAGGCCCATGAGGCCGAAACGTCATACATCTTTGGCTCACAAATACATTTTCTAAGCAGAAATTCGCAATGTCACCACCGACATGTCGTCAAATCCAAAACAGGATCTGAATGCGGTCTTAAAAAGGATTAATGTGTTCATTACCTTTGCCATACTAGATGCCTAGTCAAAATAAAACAGAAATTCTATGCAATAGCTCAATTTTTCTATGGCATTGGTGCAACTGATCTCACACACACACCTTTCAGCATTGAAACAATATTTCTAAAAAATATTACCATTCATTGAATGTTCAAGTTGACATCAAACTAATTATTATTGACATACAGGCAGTCCTCGTTTTACAACGCTTTGCTTTACAACGAATGGCTTATCCAACGCTATGCAATGCATACCTATATTCATTTTTACAACGCCAAAACGGCTTATCCAACGCTCTTACGACGCTTTGCAAAGTTGTTTATGTGTTTATAATATATATATCATATAATATAATATTATATTATACTATATAATATATTATATTATTAAATTACATGATAAATTATGTTATATAATATATATAATACAGTATCTACACTATATAATGTATGTGTGTGCTGCATATCTTATTGCCTGAGTAAATTTTTTGTGTATTTTAGCATTAAAAATGCCTTCAGGAACGGAACCTTTCATTTAAACAGTGTTCCTATGGGAAAACGTGTTTCGCTTTAAGACGTTTCACTATCCAACGCCATTTTGAGTAACGCATTGTGTTGGATAACCGAGGACTGCCTGTAGTTGCAAAATTAGCTGGATCTGCACGAATCCTTCATATTTCAATAGTGGTCTGTATCTGAAATTCAGGCGCCATCCTCCGATGGAGTGGCTTCTTGGTATGCTTAATTAATATGATTGTCTTCTGTTGCCAAAAAGAGTCTAAATGTGTTATTAAAGTGTTATTAGTACAAAAAAAAGGTGATTCCATGATAAATAATCATTTTCAATGTTTGTGATCTTCTCACAGGAGACAGTGGCTCGCCATTGTGTTCTTGGGTACCAACTCCAATTCTGAATCCTCAAAATGTGCAAGAGGAAAATTATACATCTGCACATTTAGCTACCAGAATTGTGATGAAAATAACAATTGGAGTACTCACAAGTCTGTATCGATGCCTTGATCGCACAGGTAGAGACCTCATGTATGACTATTTTTGGGGCCTATGTACTAACATATTTATTCAAATGTTTGTTGCATCAGTGCTAAAAAGTAATACAAACCTTCATAAAATGTGCATCCTATGTTTGATGGTCATAATGTGACTTCGTACATATGATGCACAGGGCAACAAGCATCAAGTGCCAATACAGGTTATTGCACCCGTTCCGGTGTTAACTCCCAGTTAAGTCAATAGGAGTTAACGCCGGAGCAGGTGCGTTAACCCTGTACCGGCACTTGGTGCATGTGTCCTACAGTATAAGTTGTTGTTTGAAATTACTATGAACACATTGTGTCATTTTGAATACTGTACCTCTTTGATACACTTTAAATAAAAAAAGAATGGTATATTTTTTTTCTTTATAACATGTATTAGTAAATATCAATTATTAGTGTAATATGATTTATAATAGCCGTACTGTGAAAAGAATACATTTTATTAACCTATACAATGAAACATCCATGCCGCGTCAACCCCATTTTTTCGTTGATACACAGCAAATCAATTCTGCGCTCACACTATCAAGAGCCCTTTTATCATGAAGCTAAGTTGAATTTGGTCAACTATTTTGATGCACTGTTTTTTTCCAATACAAATATTTTTATTTTCAGAGGGGTAAGAAACTTAAGGATACAAAAATAAAAAATAAATTGCTTTTTGGAACAGACAATCCCTGGTTGCTTTCACAGTGGTGCAACCTCCAAGATCACAGTCTGGGCATACCGGTTCTCAACTGCCTACCCATTCAGCCAGCACACCATCAGTCAACCCCCTTTGATTGGTTATTGTGAAAAATCCATGGTTCCCATGTGTTTGTGAATGTAGACTGTTTATCCTCCAGGAAGCATGTAAGCGTCTCCATAATCATACTATCATTAAACTTATCCCTGACAGTGGATTCACCTGCTTATTTTATTTTTGGCAGCTGAAAATATATGTTTTATTCAGAGTCTGTAATTTTTTGTCAAGTGTTTCTGTAGGCAAGCCAACCAAAACAGAATCCATGTTCCATGGAGGGCACACCCTCACAACCTGCATGATTCGGTTTTTAATCCTCCTCCAGAACTTCTCGATTTCGGGACACGACCACCAAATGTGCTTAAACTAGCCTATATGGCCACATCCACGCCAGCATAGTGGTGAGGCCATGGGAAAGAAGGCATGCAAGCGGTCTGCGGTGTAGTACTATCTATGAAAAACTTTGAGGTCGGTTTCTCTGATTGCTGAGCACCTGGAAGATTTTGCTACTCTTTCAAATATGTCACCCCAGTCATCTCCATCTAGTTGGTGCTCCATGTCTCTCTTCCAGCTGTGTATATTTTTGCCTTTCAGGGTATTGACTGAGGTAATCATTGTCTGATTATAATAAGGCTATTGTCCCCTTGTGGTATTCAGAGTTTATATACAGGTGCTCGAATGTCGTTAATGGTATGTGAGTCTTTTTTGTTGGTTATTGATGCCACAAAGTGCCGTAATTGTAGGTAATGGAATAGATGTTTGAAGGGTAAATTGTACTCAGTCTGGATTTCAGTAAATGTCTTGATTTTGTTCCCCCTCATCAAGTCCCCAACCCAGCTGATACTCACGTGGCGCCAAGCTGTGTATGTACCTGTGTGGCATCCGGAAGGAAGTTTGGGTTTTCTAGGAGTGACTGTGGTGTTGATATGGTTTTTGTTTGCAAATGAGGTCCCAAACCTCAATGTCTGCTGTATAATTGGGTGTGTATGAGTGTGTCTTTTATTTTTCTCAAGCTACTGGAGGGTTGCCATATATTCTGTTTGAGCTTTCACCTTTGCTATCTCTACCCATGGTTTTGTTCTCTTTTCTAGTGACCAGTATATTACAGTACTCGGCTTTATCAAGAAAAAGAGGTGGGGGGGAGGCTAGAAGGAAGAGGGAGGCGGGGAATGAAGAGGGAGGTGGGGAAAGAAGGAAGGGGGAGAAAGTGAAGGAAGAGGGAGGAGGGAAAGGAAGAGGGAGGAGGGAAAGGAAGAGGGAGGAGGGAAAGGGAGAGGGAAGGGAGGAGGGGCGGAAGAGGGAGGGGGAAAGGGAGGGGGGAAAGGAAGAGAGAGGGGAAAGGAAGAGAGAGGAGGAAAGGAAGAAGGAGGGGGGAAGGAAGAAGTAGAAGGAAGGAGGGTGAAAGTAAAAGGGAGGGGGAAAGGAAGAGAGAGGGGAAAGGAAGAGGGAGGGGAAAGGAAGAGGGAGGGGAAAAGGAAGGGTAAAAGTAAAAGGGAGGGTGAAAGTAAGAGGGGAGAAGAAAGTGAGAGAAGGAGACAGGGAAGCAAGAGCGAGGGAGGGAGGGGAAGGAAGAGAACGGGAGGGGGAGTGGAAAGGAAAAGGGAGGTGGAAGGAAGAGGGATGGGAAGGAAGAGTGAGGGGGGAAAGGAAGAGGGAGGGGGATGAAGAGGGAGGGGGCTGAAGAGGGGGAGGGGGGAAAGAGGAGGAGGGGGAAAGAGGAGATTGGGGGGAAGGAAGAGGGAGTTGGGGAAAGAAGACAGAGGTGGGGAAGGAAGAGGGATGTGGGGAAGGAAGAGGGAGGGGAAAAGGAAGAGGGGGAAAGGAAGAGGGAGGCGGAAAGGAAGAGGGACAAAAGGAAGAGGGGAAAGGAAGAGTTGGGAAAGGAAGAGGGAGGCAGAAAGGAAGAGGGAGGCGGAAAGGAAGAGGGGCGAAAGGAAGAGGGGGAAAGGAAGAGGGAGGAGGTGAAGGAAGAGGGAGGAAAATATACATTAAATATATTATGTGTATATATTTAACAGTTTTTAATTTTTTTTTATTTACTATAGTTACATTTTATTGGTGGCTTATTTGCTCACTATCTCGTATTGTATATCTAAACCACAAAATAACAGTGTTCAGTTGCATATTGAGCTGTCCAACATAGAAAAATAAAGAGTTTGTGTGAATTCAACTCTGGGCAATATCACCAGAAACTAATCTTCCAGACAACATATTTGCTGGTCCAATTTAGTCAGGGCTTATTTGTATATAACTTTTTTTTATAGGTATAGCCATGCATAATAATGGTATATTACTTTCCTCTCTGTTGGCAGTAAGTCCTGATAAGAACGGGTATGCCAGCAGTAGTTATGGAGGTTTTCCCTCACACCCTGGTGAGGTGCCCTATGTATGGAGGTGAGTGGCTGTATGTTCTGAGTCTCTGGATAGTGACATCAGGGATTCGCCTGCCTCCTGAAGTATATAAGGCACAACACTGTCAGTTAGTTTGTGTTCCAGCAGTTATGTGAAGTAGCTGGTAACTTGTATTTTCCTGCATAAGGGATTGTAGGAACACTTTGTGACCCTAGTGCAGTAACTAGCGGTCCAGGTTGACCAATCAAGCCTGTCTAAGCCACTCTGTGTCCAGGGAACTGGCACAGAGAGGATCTCCCTAGGAGAAGAGGGAATCCCACTTCAATACGGGAGGGCGTACCTGGCAAAGGGACAGCACGAAGAGATGTGCGGCTAGAGCCGGCAGCTGCATGGGGCAGTCTGCTACATCCCAATCTACAATAAAGATGACCTTGTTAATGAAACCCTCACTGTGTGAGTGTGAGATTACTCAGCAGTGGCAGTCACCACCAAGAAGGAGTTCCTCACCAGGACCATCTCCCTGCGGAAGCACAAATCCTGATGAGGTGGAGGCGCTACACATGCTGTAAGTTGAACTGGCACCCACTACCACAGCTACCTGTCCTGATGACATCCCCTAATACCATCAAGCGGGAGACTCAGGAGTCCTGTTGCCTACAGGTGCACCACCAAACACAAACACGTAATGGGGGTTGGTTAGACTACCTACCCGGGCCAATGTGAGATTGGAAACCCGTTACAATTGGAGGCGCTGCTGAGAGGAGACCTGTTAACAGGACAGGCTTTTCCTAGGCACACGCTAGGAAACAGGGAAAGTGTATGCTGCCACTTTGTGCTGTGTTGGGATGGAACCGCAGGGATGACCTGGGAACCGGAGAGGAGTTAGTGGGTCTGGAGAGGGGCTATAGCTGTCCGAGTCACCTTGAGGTAGCGCTAGGTATAGGATGCCTGAAGGGATAGCCTGTTAACTAGGTTAAGAATCCTGGAGAGGGTCTGCACTAGGCTGACCAAGAGAGGTAGACGCCCAAGTACTGCATGGAAGCCCCAGAGTACTCTAGCCCATTTCAGATCACTTACCGAAGGGAGCACAGACTGGGAGGAAGGAGATACAGTAGACACAGAGAGTGAGCCTAGCCTGAGGTAGTGCAAACACGAGTCAGATCAACGTTAGGTACATAAGGTGGTGTACAAGGTATGTTTATTGTACTGATGTGGTAGCTGCCCCGCAGAGCGGAGCTCCCTGTACAATAATCCAGTATACAGTGATCGAGAAACAACTGTCAGAATGGAGGATCTGCAAAGGGCAGAAGGTCCAGGATGCGGACTGAGGAAGAAGAACAAGCTACAGAAGAGACTTTTGTGAGTTTGTTATGGAATGGCGTGAAAGCCGTGGCTGCGCCATGTTTGTCCTGCCTATGTTCTCGGGAAAGTACCCCTGAGATGAGTGAGGACGACAGTCTTGTGAGATTGGAGGAACGAAATGGACTTTGTTATACACCAATACACAAACAGCCAGACGCTACCTCAAATATGGAAAAAGACAATACTAACCAAAATGGCGGTTCCCGTGTTCCCGGGCCACCGCGTGGGCCAGCTGCAGAAAGTCTTGCAACTTTGCAGTTTGCTAATTGTTGGCCAGGATTGGCGGCAACGAGAAAACTCCACCCTGCTGGGGAGTTTGGCGCGAAAGCTGGAGCCGCGCCCTCATGGACTATGACTCACTGTGCACCTGTGCTGGGTCAGCCTACAAGTCTAAGAGACATCCCCCTAGTTTCAACCAGGGGGAGTGGTTTGCCTTTCCGCCGGATGCCGATGGAGAAAGAAGGAGGTTGGAATTGCTCAACCAGCCCCTGCCCTTAAGTTGCGAAGAGACATTGATCGATACAGACCTCTAAGAAGAGTGCCTCCGTTGGTGACTATGGCTGAACATTCCGAGAAAGTGGACCAGAGTCCCTTGATCTCTACCCATCCCTACTCGGCTCCAGGGGGCTTCCTGATTATCCGCGTAGAGGGTGTGGAGACAGTGGTCTGTCTCTGCCTGCAGTGCAGACTGCCGGGTGGAGCTGTGGGCAGCGAGGCTCGATGCCCTCACTGTAGACTGCAGTATATGTGGCCTATGATGACGTTTGTGCCGGTACAAGCCGTGGGAGTGAAAGATTCTACCCCGATGTCGGCGGCGGAGCTTCCGGGTGCACTGTGGAGGGAGAGTGCAGGCCCCGCGGAGCAGGAATCAGGCCGGGTTCTCAAGGCAGAGAAAACCAGCCATCAGAGAGGTGACCGGAAAGGAGCCCATCGGCGGTCCCCTACTGGAATGCCCCGTCCGAACTGTAAGTTGGAGTCCTCAGACGAGGAGTGTGCCCGACTGGCTGATACCCAGGACTTGTTAACCGAGTACCATACCAGTGGTACACCTTGGCGAGATGCTATCCCGCGTGGTGTGGAGACACGGAGTCGAGTGTCTCCAGTACCGCGACAATCCGATCGCCGGAGTCCCACTGCCGTGGTGACTAGCGGATCGGAAGGAGGTCAATCCACCCCGACGCTGCGATGGTTGCTCCCCGCCGTCCTGTCGCGCGGTTGCTTCTAGGACTTCAGCTTGGGCTATAGTTGCGGCGGCTCCCTTTTCTTGATTTAGGGCCTCTAGGTTAACGTCCACCTTTGTCTTTTTCCGTGCAGCGGTGGCAGTGGCTGCAGCGGCGGTGGCAGCGGCTGTCTGCTCCTCCTCTTCTATGAGGGCCCTTTCTAGTTTCATGGCTGCCCCTTTCTGAGCGTATGCGGTCCTGGCACATGCGGCCTCTGCGGTGGCTTGCGCCTTGGTGGCGTTTGTGCTTGCGCTAGACACGTGAGATTGCACTGATCTAGCTGACCTTGATGAATGCCTGGATGTGCTTGAGCGCTGTGATGCGGTTTCCAGGAGGAGCTCTTTTCTCTCGCTTTGGGCGTCCGTGATGGCGGTCTGCACGATGCCATCACGTTCTAGATAGATCGCCTTTTGCAGGTCGCGTTCTCGCAGGCTATCTTCCGTGTTAGTTCTTGTTAGATAGGTGAAATATGCCTGTGACAGTGCTTGGTAGCGCGAGTGATCTACCTTCAATTGAGTTATTGCCTGCTCGAGCTGTTGTACATAGTTACCAGCGCCGGCGACATTCCATATCCCAAGTGTGGTTGTTTCCCAGGCCAACTCTAATTTAGCGCTGTGCGCTTCAATGTCAGTCTCATATTTTTCGCGTGCCTTTTGTGTCAGTGTGACTGTCCGTTTAGGCCTTGCGTCTGCCTGCGCCTGTTGCAGTTGCGCATCGGTCTCTGTGTCTGAGTGGTCACTCTCCTGCGTCATATCTGGTGAGGCTCTGAGTTCTGCCATGCTGTAGGTGTGTGTAGGCCTTTAGCCAGTGCGTGTGGCGTGCGGTCTTTTACCTGTGTCAGCGATGGACTACTGTCTCAGATGATGCCGAGCGGTGTCCTGCAGCGTTCAGCGTAGGGGTTGCTGTACTCACAGGTGTCCGGTGGCTCTGACCCGTGTCCTGGCGGGTGTCTGCTGGCATGGCCCTTGTTGGCGCTGGCCGTGGGGATGTGCACAGGGGTAGGTGAGATGTTAGCTCCTCACTATGGGGCTGTGCAGAGTGTGACTCATACAGAGAAAAGACAATCAAGGTTCTGTGTATGGTGCACTGTTTGACTGCAGTGCTGGAGCCTGGAGTGTTGGTTGCAGGCTGTGTGCAGTGCAAGCTGGTTGCTGTTAGTAAGGCTGCTGCTTGTCAGTCTGCAGAGACTGTTCTGTGTTAGCATAAAGTCTTAGAGTAGCAGCTCCTGTATGTATATTTCCAAGACACACGGTCTTCCTTTTTACTATTCTAGATCTAGGGTCATGTCTGGAGGTATGAATGAATCCAGTTATCTTCAAATCAGCCCTCTTTCCAAAACACAACAAGTCCTGTATATTTTCTTCACTTTATTTAGGGAAAGCAGCAATAAAGACAGGCACTTGTGGAAGAGATGTTTGTGTTTGAATAATGTCTCTCTGTGGGTGATTTGTAGTAAAGGTAGGTGAAAAGGATAAGGCCCTGCCACTAGAGCAATAACAGGAGGGGTACTCACTCAGCCAGTGTTGAAGGTGGAAAAGGAAGTGCCAGTGTATTCTGGGTAGCAAGATAGCCTGGGGACAGACCATCTGGAGGCAAGGCAGAGGGGGAGAAAGCAGACTAGCCCATTTTGAGAGAAAGGCTGAGGTTGCTATAGCAACTCACTGAAATGTCTAAGTAAACAACAACATGTAGCAATAATGTTGCATTTCACATGCAGCAAGCTGCTGGAACAGGGGAAATAACAGGCAACTGAACAAGAGAGAAATGAATCCCATAAGCTGAAAGGGGAGACAGAGGAATATGGAATCTAGTTCCAGGACAAACCAACACAAGACTTAATTAATACAACCACTAGACAACACCAATTTAAACCATTAGCCAACAAAATACATCATTAAATAAAAACGCTAAACAATCTGAAAAAAAAAATTAAAGCCATCATAAATCAAAAGAATTTAATCTAAACAATATAAATAAATAGAAAATATAACAGTCAAAAGAATAATTGCATTTGCCAAAAATTACACTGGCTATTACTGTATTTATCCGTACCGTAAACAAGTACAGATTAATACATTAGCAGTCAATGGGTAATGAAATACATAAAAAATTTAAAAAAATAAAAAAAAAAAACCTGTAAAAATCAAAGTACATACATTCAATATTTATCTTACCTTTAGAAGCGTTGTACCTCCGAATCCCGGTGAATCAGGAAGCTCTCGTCCGTTGACGTCAGGAAACTTAATCAAACACCATGAAGATCCGGACCAGGTAATCAAAATCTTCTTTCTTTCATCTTGTATCACCTTCTTCTTTATTCATCTGTGACTATTTCTTTCTTTTCTTTATCTTCTTCCTTCATCTGTCAATTCAATAACTCCATGTTAAATCCACGATGTTGACACAATGACTTCTTGAGCTCAAATGAGGCGTCACGGCCTGAAATATGACCTGTGACATCACATTTCATTGTAAAATGGTTCTCACACCTCTGATTGGCTGTGAGAATCATTTCTTTTTTTTTTTTAAATGACGTCATGCAAAGGAAGTGAAGCCAGCCAATCAGAATGGCTGTGCTTCCTTTCCCTTTAACATGATAAATCCAAAATAGCTGCGCTCATGTGGTACTTCAGCCAATCAGATTGGGGATATGGTTCTCACAATCTGATTTGCTGAAGTTCCAGGACTCTTCTTCACCTATTGGAGACTGTGACAGGGTAAATATAAGCCACCAGCTATATGCCTGGAAAACCTATGTCTAGTCTGCAGTGCAGCAGTGACTAGGTTAACTTCAGCTGGGAACCTCAGGACCATTAGTTGGATCCCAGCTGCCTAATCAAGGTGTGTTAAAACCCCAGGCTGTAGACACATGGGTGCTGGCTGTTGAGGAGAGAGGAGAAAGCTACTGAAGAGATTACTGAAACAAGGTCTGTTATCAAAGTACATTAATTATGAACTGTCTGTCTCCTGCATAGAAAAGGGTAGCTGCCTGATTTTTACACTGTCTGCTAAAGAGAAACTGTTTTGTTTTGTCTGCTGAAGAAAAAGCCAGTTTTCTTTTTGTTTGCTGATGAAAAGCTATTTTGTTTTTGTGTGCTGTATATCTTTTAAGGCTAAATAAATAAGCCTTGTCAAGAAACCCGCGTGTGTAGTTGCATGTACCCTGCAACAGAGACATTATTATTGTTTTATAATAATCTTAACATTTTTCACATCACACTCTATTACATTTTCGTACACAATATTTGCATATTTAGTTGTGTTTATTATAAGGGTATGTCTTCTTTCGCACACTTTTCTCGTTTAGTTTTTTAATCACGTCTGGGAGGAGTGAAGAAAATTCATGCATCATTGGAAAGTCATGTCAACACACCAAGGAGGCGGGAGAATGCTGGACTAGGAACGTGATGACGTCACGAGCATCACGGCACCAATAGGATTGAGGACGCACGATGATAACATCACAGAGATCATGAGACTGACTGGGAGAGAAGGATCAACGAATGAGGAGGAGGAACTGCCCATGCATCACTGGAAAGTGGCGGACTATCATTGAAGGAAGGCTATCAGAGACAATTAAAGACACATGTGGTGGGGTCTATTAAGGAACTTTTTAATGCTGTTTGTTCACTATGCCATTTGCATTTGAGAAAGGCCCATGAGGCCGAAACGTCATACATCTTTGGCTCACAAATACATTTTCTAAGCAGAAATTCGCAATGTCACCACCGACATGTCGTCAAATCCAAAACAGGACCTGAATGCGGTCTTAAAAAGGATTAATGTGTTCATTACCTTTGCCATACTAGATGCCTAGTCAAAATAAAACAGAAATTCTATGCAATAGCTCAATTTTTCTATGGCATTGGTGCAACTGATCTCACACACACACCTTTCAGCATTGAAACAATATTTCTAAAAAATATTACCATTCATTGAATGTTCAAGTTGACATCAAACTAATTATTATTGACATACAGGCAGTCCTCGTTTTACAACGCTTCGCTTTACAACGAATGGCTTATCCAACGCTATGCAATGCATACCTATATTCATTTTTACAACGCCAAAACGGCTTATCCAACGCTCTTACGACGCTTTGCAAAGTTGTTTATGTGTTTATAATATATATATCATATAATATAATATTATATTATACTATATAATATATTATATTATTAAATTACATGATAAATTATGTTATATTATATATATAATACAGTATCTACACTATATAATGTATGTTTTTGTGTATTTTAGCATTAAAAATGCCTTCAGGAACGGAACCTTTCATTTAAACAGTGTTCCTATGGGAAAACGTGTTTCGCTTTAAGACGTTTCACTATCCAACGCCATTTTGAGTAACACATTGTGTCGGATAACCGAGGACTGCCTGTAGTTGCAAAATTAGCTGGATCTGCACGAATCCTTCAGATTTCAATAGTGGTCTGTATCTGAAATTCAGGCTCCATCTTCCGATGGAGTGGCTTCTTGGTATGCTTAATTAATATGATTGTCTTCTGTTGCCAAAAAGAGTCTAAATGTGTTATTAAAGTGTTATTAGTACATAAAAAAGGGGATTCCATGATAAATAATCATTTTCAATGTTTGTGATCTTCTCACAGGAGACAGTTGCTCGCCATTGTGTTCTTGGGTACCAACTCCAATTCTGAATCCTCAAAATGTGCAAGAGGAAAATTATACATCTGCACATTTAGCTACCAGAATTGTGATGAAAATAACAATTGGAGTACTCACAAGTCTGTATCGATGCCTTGATCGCACAAGTAGAGACCTCATGTATGACTATTTTTGGGGCCTATGTACTAACATATTTATTCAAATGTTTGTTGCATCAGTGCTAAAAAGTAATACAAACCTTCATAAAATGTGCATCCTATGTTTGATGGTCATAATGTGACTTCGTACATATGATGCACAGGGCAACAAGCATCAAGTGCCAATACAGGTTATTGCACCCGTTCCGGTGTTAACTCCCAGTTAAGTCAATAGGAGTTAACGCCGGAGCAGGTGCGTTAACCCTGTACCGGCACTTGGTGCATGTGTCCTACAGTATAAGTTGTTGTTTGAAATTACTATGAACACATTGTGTCATTTTGAATACTGTACCTCTTTGATACACTTTAAATAAAAAAAGAATGGTATATTTTTTTTCTTTATAACTTGTATTAGTAAATATCAATTATTAGTGTAATATGATTTATAATAGCCGTACTGTGAAAAGAATACATTTTATTAACCTATATAATGAAACATCCATGCCGCGTCAACCCCATTTTTTCGTTGATACACAGCAAATCAATTCTGCGCTCACACTATCAAGAGCCCTTTTATCATGAAGCTAAGTTGAATTTGGTCAACTATTTTGATGCACTGTTTTTTTCCAATACAAATATTTTTATTTTCAGAGGGGTAAGAAACTTAAGGATACAAAAATAAAAAATAAATTGCATTTTGGAACAGACAATCCCTGGTTGCTTTCACAGTGGTGCAACCTCCAAGATCACAGTCTGGGCATACCGGTTCTCAACTGCCTACCCATTCAGCCAGCACACCATCAGTCAACCCCCTTTGATTGGTTATTGTGAAAAATCCATGGTTCCCATGTGTTTGTGAATGTAGACTGTTTATCCTCCAGGAAGCATGTAAGCGTCTCCATAATCATACTATCATTAAACTTATCCCTGACAGTGGATTCACCTGCTTATTTTATTTTTGGCAGCTGAAAATATATGTTTTATTCAGAGTCTGTAATTTTTTGTCAAGTGTTTCTGTAGGCAAGCCAACCAAAACAGAATCCATGTTCCATGGAGGGCACGCCCTTACAACCTGCATGATTCGGTTTTTAATCCTCCTCCAGAACTTCTCGATTTCGGGACACGACCACCAAATGTGCTTAAACTAGCCTATATGGCCACATCCACGCCAGCATAGTGGTGAGGCCATGGGAAAGAAGGCATGCAAGCGGTCTGCGGTGTAGTACCGTCTATGAAAAACTTTGAGGTCGGTTTCTCTGATTGCTGAGCACCTGGAAGATTTTGCTACTCTTTCAAATATGTCACCCCAGTCATCTCCATCTAGTTGGTGCTCCATGTCTCTCTTCCAGCTGTGTATATTTTTGCCTTTCAGGGTATTGACTGAGGTAATCATTGTCTGATTATAATAAGGCTATTGTCCCCTTGTGGTATTCAGAGTTTATATACAGGTGCTCGAATGTCGTTAATGGTATGTGAGTCTTTTTTGTTGGTTATTGATGCCACAAAGTGCCGTAATTGTAGGTAATGGAATAGATGTTTGAAGGGTAAATTGTACTCAGTCTGGATTTCAGTAAATGTCTTGATTTTGTTCCCCCTCATCAAGTCCCCAACCCAGCTGATACTCACGTGGCGCCAAGCTGTGTATGTACCTGTGTGGCATCCGGAAGGAAGTTTGGGTTTTCTAGGAGTGACTGTGGTGTTGATATGGTTTTTGTTTGCAAATGAGGTCCCAAACCTCAATGTCTGCTGTATAATTGGGTGTGTATGAGTGTGTCTTTTATTTTTCTCAAGCTACTGGAGGGTTGCCATATATTCTGTTTGAGCTTTCACCTTTGCTATCTCTACCCATGGTTTTGTTCTCTTTTCTAGTGACCAGTATATTACAGTACTCGGCTTTATCAAGAAAAAGAGGTGGGGGGGAGGCTAGAAGGAAGAGGGAGGCGGGGAATGAAGAGGGAGGTGGGGAAAGAAGGAAGGGGGAGAAAGTGAAGGAAGAGGGAGGAGGGAAAGGAAGAGGGAGGAGGGAAAGGGAGAGGGAAGGGAGGAGGGGCGGAAGAGGGAGGGGGAAAGGGAGGGGGGAAAGGAAGAGAGAGGGGAAAGGAAGAGAGAGGAGGAAAGGAAGAAGGAGGGGGGAAGGAAGAAGTAGAAGGAAGGAGGGTGAAAGTAAAAGGGAGGGGGAAAGGAAGAGAGAGGGGAAAGGAAGAGGGAGGGGAAAGGAAGAGGGAGGGGAAAGTAAGAGGGGAGAAGAAAGTGAGAGAAGGAGACAAGGAAACAAGAGCGAGGGAGGGAGGGGAAGGAAGAGAAAGGGAGGGGGAGTGGAAAGGAAAAGGGAGGTGGAAGGAAGAGGGATGGGAAGGAAGAGTGAGGGGGGAAAGGAAGAGGGAGGGGGATGAAGAGGGAGGGGGCTGAAGAGGGGGAGGGGGGAAAGAGGAGGAGGGGGAAAGAGGAGATTGGGGGGATGGAAGAGGGAGTTGGGGAAAGAAGACAGAGGTGGGGAAGGAAGAGGGATGTGGGGAAGGAAGAGGGAGGGGAAAAGGAAGAGGGGGAAAGGAAGAGGGAGGCGGAAAGGAAGAGGGACAAAAGGAAGAGGGGAAAGGAAGAGTTGGGAAAGGAAGAGGGAGGCAGAAAGGAAGAGGGAGGCGGAAAGGAAGAGGGGCGAAAGGAAGAGGGGGAAAGGAAGAGGGAGGAGGTGAAGGAAGAGGGAGGAAAATATACATTAAATATATTATGTGTATATATTTAACAGTTTTTAATTTTTTTTTATTTACTATAGTTACATTTTATTGGTGGCTTATTTGCTCACTATCTCGTATTGTATATCTAAACCACAAAATAACAGTGTTCAGTTGCATATTGAGCTGTCCAACATAGAAAAATAAAGAGTTTGTGTGAATTCAACTCTGGGCAATATCACCAGAAACTAATCTTCCAGACAACATATTTGCTGGTCCAATTTAGTCAGGGCTTATTTGTATATAACTTTTTTTTATAGGTATAGCCATGCATAATAATGGTATATTACTTTCCTCTCTGTTGGCAGTAAGTCCTGATAAGAACGGGTATGCCAGCAGTAGTTATGGAGGTTTTCCCTCACACCCTGGTGAGGTGCCCTATGTATGGAGGTGAGTGGCTGTATGTTCTGAGTCTCTGGATAGTGACATCAGGGATTCGCCTGCCTCCTGAAGTATATAAGGCACAACACTGTCAGTTAGTTTGTGTTCCAGCAGTTATGTGAAGTAGCTGGTAACTTGTATTTTCCTGCATAAGGGATTGTAGGAACACTTTGTGACCCTAGTGCAGTAACTAGCGGTCCAGGTTGACCAATCAAGCCTGTCTAAGCCACTCTGTGTCCAGGGACCTGGCACAGAGAGGATCTCCCTAGGAGAAGAGGGAATCCCACTTCAATACGGGAGGGCGTACCTGGCAAAGGGACAGCACGAAGAGATGTGCGGCTAGAGCCGGCAGCTGCATGGGGCAGTCTGCTACATCCCAATCTACAATAAAGATGACCTTGTTAATGAAACCCTCACTGTGTGAGTGTGAGATTACTCAGCAGTGGCAGTCACCACCAAGAAGGAGTTCCTCACCAGGACCATCTCCCTGCGGAAGCACAAATCCTGATGAGGTGGAGGCGCTACACATGCTGTAAGTTGAACTGGCACCCACTACCTCAGCTACCTGTCCTGATGACATCCCCTAATACCATCAAGCGGGAGACTCAGGAGTCCTGTTGCCTACAGGTGCACCACCAAACACAAACACGTAATGGGGGTTGGTTAGACTACCTACCCGGGCCAATGTGAGATTGGGGGGGGGGAAAACCCGTTACAATTGGAGGCGCTGCTGAGAGGAGACCTGTTAACAGGACAGGCTTTTCCTAGGCACACGCTAGGAAACAGGGAAAGTGTATGCTGCCACTTTGTGCTGTGTTGGGATGGAACCGCAGGGATGACCTGGGAACCGGAGAGGAGTTAGTGGGTCTGGAGAGGGGCTATAGCTGTCCGAGTCACCTTGAGGTAGCGCTAGGTATAGGATGCCTGAAGGGATAGCCTGTTAACTAGGTTAAGAATCCTGGAGAGGGTCTGCACTAGGCTGACCAAGAGAGGTAGACGCCCAAGTACTGCATGGAAGCCCCAGAGTACTCTAGCCCATTTCAGATCACTTACCGAAGGGAGCACAGACTGGGAGGAAGGAGATACAGTAGACACAGAGAGTGAGCCTAGCCTGAGGTAGTGCAAACACGAGTCAGATCAACGTTAGGTACATAAGGTGGTGTACAAGGTATGTTTATTGTACTGATGTGGTAGCTGCCCCGCAGAGCGGAGCTCCCTGTACAATAATCCAGTATACAGTGATCGAGAAACAACCGTCAGAATGGAGGATCTGCAAAGGGCAGAAGGTCCAGGATGCGGACTGAGGAAGAAGAACAAGCTACAGAAGAGACTTTTGTGAGTTTGTTATGGAATGGCGTGAAAGCCGTGGCTGCGCCATGTTTGTCCTGCCTATGTTCTCGGGAAAGTACCCCTGAGATGAGTGAGGACGACAGTCTTGTGAGATTGGAGGAACGAAATGGACTTTGTTATACACCAATACACAAACAGCCAGACGCTACCTCAAATATGGAAAAAGACAATACTAACCAAAATGGCGGTTCCCGTGTTCCCGGGCCACCGCGTGGGCCAGCTGCAGAAAGTCTTGCAACTTTGCAGTTTGCTAATTGTTGGCCAGGATTGGCGGCAACGAGAAAACTCCACCCTGCTGGGGAGTTTGGCGCGAAAGCTGGAGCCGCGCCCTCATGGACTATGACTCACTGTGCACCTGTGCTGGGTCAGCCTACAAGTCTAAGAGACATCCCCCTAGTTTCAACCAGGGGGAGTGGTTTGCCTTTCCGCCGGATGCCGATGGAGAAAGAAGGAGGTTGGAATTGCTCAACCAGCCCCTGCCCTTAAGTTGCGAAGAGACATTGATCGATACAGACCTCTAAGAAGAGTGCCTCCGTTGGTGACTATGGCTGAACATTCCGAGAAAGTGGACCAGAGTCCCTTGATCTCTACCCATCCCTACTCGGCTCCAGGGGGCTTCCTGATTATCCGCGTAGAGGGTGTGGAGACAGTGGTCTGTCTCTGCCTGCAGTGCAGACTGCCGGGTGGAGCTGTGGGTAGCGAGGCTCGATGCCCTCACTGTAGACTGCAGTATATGTGGCCTATGATGACGTTTGTGCCGGTACAAGCCGTGGGAGTGAAAGATTCTACCCCGATGTCGGCGGCGGAGCTTCCGGGTGCACTGTGGAGGGAGAGTGCAGGCCCCGCGGAGCAGGAATCAGGCCGGGTTCTCAAGGCAGAGAAAACCAGCCATCAGAGAGGTGACCGGAAAGGAGCCCATCGGCGGTCCCCTACTGGAATGCCCCGTCCGAACTGTAAGTTGGAGTCCTCAGACGAGGAGTGTGCCCGACTGGCTGATACCCAGGACTTGTTAACCGAGTACCATACCAGTGGTACACCTTGGCGAGATGCTATCCCGCGTGGTGTGGAGACACGGAGTCGAGTGTCTCCAGTACCGCGACAATCCGATCGCCGGAGTCCCACTGCCGTGGTGACTAGCGGATCGGAAGGAGGTCGATCCACCCCGACGCTGCGATGGTTGCTCCCCGCCGTCCTGACGCGCGGTTGCTTCTAGGACTTCAGCTTGGGCTATAGTTGCGGCGGCTCCCTTTTCTTGATTTAGGGCCTCTAGGTTAACGTCCACCTTTGTCTTTTTCCGTGCAGCGGTGGCAGTGGCTGCAGCGGCGGTGGCAGCGGCTGTCTGCTCCTCCTCTTCTATGAGGGCCCTTTCTAGTTTCATGGCTGCCCCTTTCTGAGCGTATGCGGTCCTGGCACGTGCGGCCTCTGCGGTGGCTTGCGCCTTGGTGGCGTTTGTGCTTGCGCTAGACACGTGAGATTGCACTGATCTAGCTGACCTTGATGAATGCCTGGATGTGCTTGAGCGCTGTGATGCGGTTTCCAGGAGGAGCTCTTTTCTCTCGCTTTGGGCGTCCGTGATGGCGGTCTGCACGATGCCATCACGTTCTAGATAGATCGCCTTTTGCAGGTCGCGTTCTCGCAGGCTATCTTCCGTGTTAGTTCTTGTTAGATAGGTGAAATATGCCTGTGACAGTGCTTGGTAGCGCGAGTGATCTACCTTCAATTGAGTTATTGCCTGCTCGAGCTGTTGTACATAGTTACCAGCGCCGGCGACATTCCATATCCCAAGTGTGGTTGTTTCCCAGGCCAACTCTAATTTAGCGCTGTGCGCTTCAATGTCAGTCTCATATTTTTCGCGTGCCTTTTGTGTCAGTGTGACTGTCCGTTTAGGCCTTGCGTCTGCCTGCGCCTGTTGCAGTTGCGCATCGGTCTCTGTGTCTGAGTGGTCACTCTCCTGCGTCATATCTGGTGAGGCTCTGAGTTCTGCCATGCTGTAGGTGTGTGTAGGCCTTTAGCCAGTGCGTGTGGCGTGCGGTCTTTTACCTGTGTCAGCGATGGACTACTGTCTCAGATGATGCCGAGCGGTGTCCTGCAGCGTTCAGCGTAGGGGTTGCTGTACTCACAGGTGTCCGGTGGCTCTGACCCGTGTCCTGGCGGGTGTCTGCTGGCATGGCCCTTGTTGGCGCTGGCCGTGGGGATGTGCACAGGGGTAGGTGAGATGTTAGCTCCTCACTATGGGGCTGTGCAGAGTGTGACTCATACAGAGAAAAGACAATCAAGGTTCTGTGTATGGTGCACTGTTTGACTGCAGTGCTGGAGCCTGGAGTGTTGGTTGCAGGCTGTGTGCAGTGCAAGCTGGTTGCTGTTAGTAAGGCTGCTGCTTGTCAGTCTGCAGAGACTGTTCTGTGTTAGCATAAAGTCTTAGAGTAGCAGCTCCTGTATGTATATTTCCAAGACACACGGTCTTCCTTTTTACTATTCTAGATCTAGGGTCATGTCTGGAGGTATGAATGAATCCAGTTATCTTCAAATCAGCCCTCTTTCCAAAACACAACAAGTCCTGTATATTTTCTTCACTTTATTTAGGGAAAGCAGCAATAAAGACAGGCACTTGTGGAAGAGATGTTTGTGTTTGAATAATGTCTCTCTGTGGGTGATTTGTAGTAAAGGTAGGTGAAAAGGATAAGGCCCTGCCACTAGAGCAATAACAGGAGGGGTACTCACTCAGCCAGTGTTGAAGGTGGAAAAGGAAGTGCCAGTGTATTCTGGGTAGCAAGATAGCCTGGGGACAGACCATCTGGAGGCAAGGCAGAGGGGGAGAAAGCAGACTAGCCCATTTTGAGAGAAAGGCTGAGGTTGCTATAGCAACTCACTGAAATGTCTAAGTAAACAACAACATGTAGCAATAATGTTGCATTTCACATGCAGCAAGCTGCTGGAACAGGGGAAATAACAGGCAACTGAACAAGGGAGAAATGAATCCCATAAGCTGAAAGGGGAGACAGAGGAATATGGAATCTAGTTCCAGGACAAACCAACACAAGACTTAATTAATACAACCACTAGACAACACCAATTTAAACCATTAGCCAACAAAATACATCATTAAATAAAAACGCTAAACAATCTGAAAAAAAAAATTAAAGCCATCATAAATCAAAAGAATTTAATCTAAACAATATAAATAAATAGAAAATATAACAGTCAAAAGAATAATTGCATTTGCCAAAAATTACACTGGCTATTACTGTATTTATCCGTACCGTAAACAAGTACAGATTAATACATTAGCAGTCAATGGGTAATGAAATACATAAAAAATTTAAAAAAATAAAAAAAAAAAACCTGTAAAAATCAAAGTACATACATTCAATATTTATCTTACCTTTAGAAGCGTTGTACCTCCGAATCCCGGTGAATCAGGAAGCTCTCGTCCGTTGACGTCAGGAAACTTAATCAAACACCATGAAGATCCGGACCAGGTAATCAAAATCTTCTTTCTTTCATCTTGTATCACCTTCTTCTTTATTCATCTGTGACTATTTCTTTCTTTTCTTTATCTTCTTCCTTCATCTGTCAATTCAATAACTCCATGTTAAATCCACGATGTTGACACAATGACTTCTTGAGCTCAAATGAGGCGTCACGGCCTGAAATATGACCTGTGACATCACATTTCATTGTAAAATGGTTCTCACACCTCTGATTGGCTGTGAGAATCATTTCTTTTTTTTTTTAAATGATGTCATGCAAAGGAAGTGAAGCCAGCCAATCAGAATGGCTGTGCTTCCTTTCCCTTTAACATGATAAATCCAAAATAGCTGCGCTCATGTGGTACTTCAGCCAATCAGATTGGGGATATGGTTCTCACAATCTGATTTGCTGAAGTTCCAGGACTCTTCTTCACCTATTGGAGACTGTGACAGGGTAAATATAAGCCACCAGCTATATGCCTGGAAAACCTATGTCTAGTCTGCAGTGCAGCAGTGACTAGGTTAACTTCAGCTGGGAACCTCAGGACCATTAGTTGGATCCCAGCTGCCTAATCAAGGTGTGTTAAAACCCCAGGCTGTAGACACATGGGTGCTGGCTGTTGAGGAGAGAGGAGAAAGCTACTGAAGAGATTACTGAAACAAGGTCTGTTATCAAAGTACATTAATTATGAACTGTCTGTCTCCTGCATAGAAAAGGGTAGCTGCCTGATTTTTACACTGTCTGCTAAAGAGAAACTGTTTTGTTTTGTCTGCTGAAGAAAAAGCCAGTTTTCTTTTTGTTTGCTGATGAAAAGCTATTTTGTTTTTGTGTGCTGTATATCTTTTAAGGCTAAATAAATAAGCCTTGTCAAGAAACCCGCGTGTGTAGTTGCATGTACCCTGCAACAGAGACATTATTATTGTTTTATAATAATCTTAACATTTTTCACATCACACTCTATTACATTTTTGTACACAATATTTGCATATTTAGTTGTGTTTATTATAAGGGTATGTCTTCTTTCGCACACTTTTCTCGTTTAGTTTTTTAATCACGTCTGGGAGGAGTGAAGAAAATTTATGCATCATTGGAAAGTCATGTCAACACACCAAGGAGGCGGGAGAATGCTGGACTAGGAACGTGATGACGTCACAAGCATCACGGCACCAATAGGATTGAGGACGCACGATGATAACATCACAGAGATCATGAGACTGACTGGGAGAGAAGGATCAACGAATGAGGAGGAGGAACTGCCCATGCATCACTGGAAAGTGTCGGACTATCATTGAAGGAAGGCTATCAGAGACAATTAAAGACACATGTGGTGGGGTCTATTAAGGAACTTTTTAATGCTGTTTGTTCACTATGCCATTTGCATTTGAGAAAGGCCCATGAGGCCGAAACGTCATACATCTTTGGCTCACAAATACATTTTCTAAGCAGAAATTCGCAATGTCACCACCGACATGTCGTCAAATCCAAAACAGGACCTGAATGCGGTCTTAAAAAGGATTAATGTGTTCATTACCTTTGCCATACTAGATGCCTAGTCAAAATAAAACAGAAATTCTATGCAATAGCTCAATTTTTCTATGGCATTGGTGCAACTGATCTCACACACACACCTTTCAGCATTGAAACAATATTTCTAAAAAATATTACCATTCATTGAATGTTCAAGTTGACATCAAACTAATTATTATTGACATACAGGCAGTCCTCGTTTTACAACGCTTCGCTTTACAACGAATGGCGTATCCAACGCTATGCAATGCATACCTATATTCCTTTTTACAACGCCAAAACGGCTTATCCAGCGCTCTTACGACGCTTTGCAAAGTTGTTTATGTGTTTATAATATATATATCATATAATATAATATTATATTATACTATATAATATATTATATTATTAAATTACATGATAAATTATGTTATATTATATATATAATACAGTATCTACACTATATAATGTATGTTTTTGTGTATTTTAGCATTAAAAATGCCTTCAGGAACGGAACCTTTCATTTAAACAGTGTTCCTATGGGAAAACGTGTTTCGCTTTAAGACGTTTCACTATCCAACGCCATTTTGAGTAACGCATTGTGTTGGATAACCGAGGACTGCCTGTAGTTGCAAAATTAGCTGGATCTGCACGAATCCTTCAGATTTCAATAGTGGTCTGTATCTGAAATTCAGGCTCCATCTTCCGATGGAGTGGCTTCTTGGTATGCTTAATTAATATGATTGTCTTCTGTTGCCAAAAAGAGTCCAAATGTGTTATTAAAGTGTTATTAGTACATAAAAAAGGGGATTCCATGATAAATAATCATTTTCAATGTTTGTGATCTTCTCACAGGAGACAGTGGCTCGCCATTGTGTTCTTGGGTACCAACTCCAATTCTGAATCCTCAAAATGTGCAAGAGGAAAATTATACATCTGCACATTTAGCTACCAGAATTGTGATGAAAATAACAATTGGAGTACTCACAAGTCTGTATCGATGCCTTGATCGCACAAGTAGAGACCTCATGTATGACTATTTTTGGGGCCTATGTACTAACATATTTATTCAAATGTTTGTTGCATCAGTGCTAAAAAGTAATACAAACCTTCATAAAATGTGCATCCTATGTTTGATGGTCATAATGTGACTTTGTACATATGATGCACAGGGCAACAAGCATCAAGTGCCAATACAGGTTATTGCACCCGTTCCGGTGTTAACTCCCAGTTAAGTCAATAGGAGTTAACGCCGGAGCAGGTGCGTTAACCCTGTACCGGCACTTGGTGCATGTGTCCTACAGTATAAGTTGTTGTTTGAAATTACTATGAACACATTGTGTCATTTTGAATACTGTACCTCTTTGATACACTTTAAATAAAAAAAGAATGGTATATTTTTTTTCTTTATAACTTGTATTAGTAAATATCAATTATTAGTGTAATATGATTTATAATAGCCGTACTGTGAAAAGAATACATTTTATTAACCTATATAATGAAACATCCATGCCGCGTCAACCCCATTTTTTCGTTGATACACAGCAAATCAATTCTGCGCTCACACTATCAAGAGCCCTTTTATCATGAAGCTAAGTTGAATTTGGTCAACTATTTTGATGCGCTGTTTTTTTCCAATACAAATATTTTTATTTTCAGAGGGGTAAGAAACTTAAGGATACAAAAATAAAAAATAAATTGCATTTTGGAACAGACAATCCCTGGTTGCTTTCACAGTGGTGCAACCTCCAAGATCACAGTCTGGGCATACCGGTTCTCAACTGCCTACCCATTCAGCCAGCACACCATCAGTCAACCCCCTTTGATTGGTTATTGTGAAAAATCCATGGTTCCCATGTGTTTGTGAATGTAGACTGTTTATCCTCCAGGAAGCATGTAAGCGTCTCCATAATCATACTATCATTAAACTTATCCCTGACAGTGGATTCACCTGCTTATTTTATTTTTGGCAGCTGAAAATATATGTTTTATTCAGAGTCTGTAATTTTTTGTCAAGTGTTTCTGTAGGCAAGCCAACCAAAACAGAATCCATGTTCCATGGAGGGCACGCCCTTACAACCTGCATGATTCGGTTTTTAATCCTCCTCCAGAACTTCTCGATTTCGGGACACGACCACCAAATGTGCTTAAACTAGCCTATATGGCCACATCCACGCCAGCATAGTGGTGAGGCCATGGGAAAGAAGGCATGCAAGCGGTCTGCGGTGTAGTACTATCTATGAAAAACTTTGAGGTCGGTTTCTCTGATTGCTGAGCACCTGGAAGATTTTGCTACTCTTTCAAATATGTCACCCCAGTCATCTCCATCTAGTTGGTGCTCCATGTCTCTCTTCCAGCTGCGTATATTTTTGCCTTTCAGGGTATTGACTGAGGTAATCATTGTCTGATTATAATAAGGCTATTGTCCCCTTGTGGTATTCGGAGTTTATATACAGGTGCTCGAATGTCGTTAATGGTATGTGAGTCTTTTTTGTTGGTTATTGATGCCACAAAGTGCCGTAATTGTAGGTAATGGAATAGATGTTTGAAGGGTAAATTGTACTCAGTCTGGATTTCAGTAAATGTCTTGATTTTGTTCCCCCTCATCAAGTCCCCAACCCAGCTGATACTCACGTGGCGCCAAGCTGTGTATGTACCTGTGTGGCATCCGGAAGGAAGTTTGGGTTTTCTAGGAGTGACTGTGGTGTTGATATGGTTTTTGTTTGCAAATGAGGTCCCAAACCTCAATGTCTGCTGTATAATTGGGTGTGTATGAGTGTGTCTTTTATTTTTCTCAAGCTACTGGAGGGTTGCCATATATTCTGTTTGAGCTTTCACCTTTGCTATCTCTACCCATGGTTTTGTTCTCTTTTCTAGTGACCAGTATATTACAGTACTCGGCTTTATCAAGAAAAAGAGGTGGGGGGGAGGCTAGAAGGAAGAGGGAGGCGGGGAATGAAGAGGGAGGTGGGGAAAGAAGGAAGGGGGAGAAAGTGAAGGAAGAGGGAGGAGGGAAAGGAAGAGGGAGGAGGGAAAGGGAGAGGGAAGGGAGGAGGGGCGGAAGAGGGAGGGGGAAAGGGAGGGGGGAAAGGAAGAGAGAGGGGAAAGGAAGAGAGAGGAGGAAAGGAAGAAGGAGGGGGGAAGGAAGAAGTAGAAGGAAGGAGGGTGAAAGTAAAAGGGAGGGGGAAAGGAAGAGAGAGGGGAAAGGAAGAGGGAGGGGAAAGGAAGAGGGAGGGGAAAGTAAGAGGGGAGAAGAAAGTGAGAGAAGGAGACAAGGAAACAAGAGCGAGGGAGGGAGGGGAAGGAAGAGAAAGGGAGGGGGAGTGGAAAGGAAAAGGGAGGTGGAAGGAAGAGGGATGGGAAGGAAGAGTGAGGGGGGAAAGGAAGAGGGAGGGGGATGAAGAGGGAGGGGGCTGAAGAGGGGGAGGGGGGAAAGAGGAGGAGGGGGAAAGAGGAGATTGGGGGGATGGAAGAGGGAGTTGGGGAAAGAAGACAGAGGTGGGGAAGGAAGAGGGATGTGGGGAAGGAAGAGGGAGGGGAAAAGGAAGAGGGGGAAAGGAAGAGGGAGGCGGAAAGGAAGAGGGACAAAAGGAAGAGGGGAAAGGAAGAGTTGGGAAAGGAAGAGGGAGGCAGAAAGGAAGAGGGAGGCGGAAAGGAAGAGGGGCGAAAGGAAGAGGGGGAAAGGAAGAGGGAGGAGGTGAAGGAAGAGGGAGGAAAATATACATTAAATATATTATGTGTATATATTTAACAGTTTTTAATTTTTTTTTATTTACTATAGTTACATTTTATTGGTGGCTTATTTGCTCACTATCTCGTATTGTATATCTAAACCACAAAATAACAGTGTTCAGTTGCATATTGAGCTGTCCAACATAGAAAAATAAAGAGTTTGTGTGAATTCAACTCTGGGCAATATCACCAGAAACTAATCTTCCAGACAACATATTTGCTGGTCCAATTTAGTCAGGGCTTATTTGTATATAACTTTTTTTTATAGGTATAGCCATGCATAATAATGGTATATTACTTTCCTCTCTGTTGGCAGTAAGTCCTGATAAGAACGGGTATGCCAGCAGTAGTTATGGAGGTTTTCCCTCACACCCTGGTGAGGTGCCCTATGTATGGAGGTGAGTGGCTGTATGTTCTGAGTCTCTGGATAGTGACATCAGGGATTCGCCTGCCTCCTGAAGTATATAAGGCACAACACTGTCAGTTAGTTTGTGTTCCAGCAGTTATGTGAAGTAGCTGGTAACTTGTATTTTCCTGCATAAGGGATTGTAGGAACACTTTGTGACCCTAGTGCAGTAACTAGCGGTCCAGGTTGACCAATCAAGCCTGTCTAAGCCACTCTGTGTCCAGGGACCTGGCACAGAGAGGATCTCCCTAGGAGAAGAGGGAATCCCACTTCAATACGGGAGGGCGTACCTGGCAAAGGGACAGCACGAAGAGATGTGCGGCTAGAGCCGGCAGCTGCATGGGGCAGTCTGCTACATCCCAATCTACAATAAAGATGACCTTGTTAATGAAACCCTCACTGTGTGAGTGTGAGATTACTCAGCAGTGGCAGTCACCACCAAGAAGGAGTTCCTCACCAGGACCATCTCCCTGCGGAAGCACAAATCCTGATGAGGTGGAGGCGCTACACATGCTGTAAGTTGAACTGGCACCCACTACCTCAGCTACCTGTCCTGATGACATCCCCTAATACCATCAAGCGGGAGACTCAGGAGTCCTGTTGCCTACAGGTGCACCACCAAACACAAACACGTAATGGGGGTTGGTTAGACTACCTACCCGGGCCAATGTGAGATTGGGGGGGGGGGAAACCCGTTACAATTGGAGGCGCTGCTGAGAGGAGACCTGTTAACAGGACAGGCTTTTCCTAGGCACACGCTAGGAAACAGGGAAAGTGTATGCTGCCACTTTGTGCTGTGTTGGGATGGAACCGCAGGGATGACCTGGGAACCGGAGAGGAGTTAGTGGGTCTGGAGAGGGGCTATAGCTGTCCGAGTCACCTTGAGGTAGCGCTAGGTATAGGATGCCTGAAGGGATAGCCTGTTAACTAGGTTAAGAATCCTGGAGAGGGTCTGCACTAGGCTGACCAAGAGAGGTAGACGCCCAAGTACTGCATGGAAGCCCCAGAGTACTCTAGCCCATTTCAGATCACTTACAGAAGGGAGCACAGACTGGGAGGAAGGAGATACAGTAGACACAGAGAGTGAGCCTAGCCTGAGGTAGTGCAAACACGAGTCAGATCAACGTTAGGTACATAAGGTGGTGTACAAGGTATGTTTATTGTACTGATGTGGTAGCTGCCCCGCAGAGCGGAGCTCCCTGTACAATAATCCAGTATACAGTGATCGAGAAACAACTGTCAGAATGGAGGATCTGCAAAGGGCAGAAGGTCCAGGATGCGGACTGAGGAAGAAGAACAAGCTACAGAAGAGACTTTTGTGAGTTTGTTATGGTATGGCGTGAAAGCCGTGGCTGCGCCATGTTTGTCCTGCCTATGTTCTCGGGAAAGTACCCCTGAGATGAGTGAGGACGACAGTCTTGTGAGATTGGAGGAACGAAATGGACTTTGTTATACACCAATACACAAACAGCCAGACGCTACCTCAAATATGGAAAAAGACAATACTAACCAAAATGGCGGTTCCCGTGTTCCCGGGCCACCGCGTGGGCCAGCTGCAGAAAGTCTTGCAACTTTGCAGTTTGCTAATTGTTGGCCAGGATTGGCGGCAACGAGAAAACTCCACCCTGCTGGGGAGTTTGGCGCGAAAGCTGGAGCCGCGCCCTCATGGACTATGACTCACTGTGCACCTGTGCTGGGTCAGCCTACAAGTCTAAGAGACATCCCCCTAGTTTCAACCAGGGGGAGTGGTTTGCCTTTCCGCCGGATGCCGATGGAGAAAGAAGGAGGTTGGAATTGCTCAACCAGCCCCTGCCCTTAAGTTGCGAAGAGACATTGATCGATACAGACCTCTAAGAAGAGTGCCTCCGTTGGTGACTATGGCTGAACATTCCGAGAAAGTGGACCAGAGTCCCTTGATCTCTACCCATCCCTACTCGGCTCCAGGGGGCTTCCTGATTATCCGCGTAGAGGGTGTGGAGACAGTGGTCTGTCTCTGCCTGCAGTGCAGACTGCCGGGTGGAGCTGTGGGTAGCGAGGCTCGATGCCCTCACTGTAGACTGCAGTATATGTGGCCTATGATGACGTTTGTGCCGGTACAAGCCGTGGGAGTGAAAGATTCTACCCCGATGTCGGCGGCGGAGCTTCCGGGTGCACTGTGGAGGGAGAGTGCAGGCCCCGCGGAGCAGGAATCAGGCCGGGTTCTCAAGGCAGAGAAAACCAGCCATCAGAGAGGTGACCGGAAAGGAGCCCATCGGCGGTCCCCTACTGGAATGCCCCGTCCGAACTGTAAGTTGGAGTCCTCAGACGAGGAGTGTGCCCGACTGGCTGATACCCAGGACTTGTTAACCGAGTACCATACCAGTGGTACACCTTGGCGAGATGCTATCCCGCGTGGTGTGGAGACACGGAGTCGAGTGTCTCCAGTACCGCGACAATCCGATCGCCGGAGTCCCACTGCCGTGGTGACTAGCGGATCGGAAGGAGGTCGATCCACCCCGACGCTGCGATGGTTGCTCCCCGCCGTCCTGACGCGCGGTTGCTTCTAGGACTTCAGCTTGGGCTATAGTTGCGGCGGCTCCCTTTTCTTGATTTAGGGCCTCTAGGTTAACGTCCACCTTTGTCTTTTTCCGTGCAGCGGTGGCAGTGGCTGCAGCGGCGGTGGCAGCGGCTGTCTGCTCCTCCTCTTCTATGAGGGCCCTTTCTAGTTTCATGGCTGCCCCTTTCTGAGCGTATGCGGTCCTGGCACGTGCGGCCTCTGCGGTGGCTTGCGCCTTGGTGGCGTTTGTGCTTGCGCTAGACACGTGAGATTGCACTGATCTAGCTGACCTTGATGAATGCCTGGATGTGCTTGAGCGCTGTGATGCGGTTTCCAGGAGGAGCTCTTTTCTCTCGCTTTGGGCGTCCGTGATGGCGGTCTGCACGATGCCATCACGTTCTAGATAGATCGCCTTTTGCAGGTCGCGTTCTCGCAGGCTATCTTCCGTGTTAGTTCTTGTTAGATAGGTGAAATATGCCTGTGACAGTGCTTGGTAGCGCGAGTGATCTACCTTCAATTGAGTTATTGCCTGCTCGAGCTGTTGTACATAGTTACCAGCGCCGGCGACATTCCATATCCCAAGTGTGGTTGTTTCCCAGGCCAACTCTAATTTAGCGCTGTGCGCTTCAATGTCAGTCTCATATTTTTCGCGTGCCTTTTGTGTCAGTGTGACTGTCCGTTTAGGCCTTGCGTCTGCCTGCGCCTGTTGCAGTTGCGCATCGGTCTCTGTGTCTGAGTGGTCACTCTCCTGCGTCATATCTGGTGAGGCTCTGAGTTCTGCCATGCTGTAGGTGTGTGTAGGCCTTTAGCCAGTGCGTGTGGCGTGCGGTCTTTTACCTGTGTCAGCGATGGACTACTGTCTCAGATGATGCCGAGCGGTGTCCTGCAGCGTTCAGCGTAGGGGTTGCTGTACTCACAGGTGTCCGGTGGCTCTGACCCGTGTCCTGGCGGGTGTCTGCTGGCATGGCCCTTGTTGGCGCTGGCCGTGGGGATGTGCACAGGGGTAGGTGAGATGTTAGCTCCTCACTATGGGGCTGTGCAGAGTGTGACTCATACAGAGAAAAGACAATCAAGGTTCTGTGTATGGTGCACTGTTTGACTGCAGTGCTGGAGCCTGGAGTGTTGGTTGCAGGCTGTGTGCAGTGCAAGCTGGTTGCTGTTAGTAAGGCTGCTGCTTGTCAGTCTGCAGAGACTGTTCTGTGTTAGCATAAAGTCTTAGAGTAGCAGCTCCTGTATGTATATTTCCAAGACACACGGTCTTCCTTTTTACTATTCTAGATCTAGGGTCATGTCTGGAGGTATGAATGAATCCAGTTATCTTCAAATCAGCCCTCTTTCCAAAACACAACAAGTCCTGTATATTTTCTTCACTTTATTTAGGGAAAGCAGCAATAAAGACAGGCACTTGTGGAAGAGATGTTTGTGTTTGAATAATGTCTCTCTGTGGGTGATTTGTAGTAAAGGTAGGTGAAAAGGATAAGGCCCTGCCACTAGAGCAATAACAGGAGGGGTACTCACTCAGCCAGTGTTGAAGGTGGAAAAGGAAGTGCCAGTGTATTCTGGGTAGCAAGATAGCCTGGGGACAGACCATCTGGAGGCAAGGCAGAGGGGGAGAAAGCAGACTAGCCCATTTTGAGAGAAAGGCTGAGGTTGCTATAGCAACTCACTGAAATGTCTAAGTAAACAACAACATGTAGCAATAATGTTGCATTTCACATGCAGCAAGCTGCTGGAACAGGGGAAATAACAGGCAACTGAACAAGGGAGAAATGAATCCCATAAGCTGAAAGGGGAGACAGAGGAATATGGAATCTAGTTCCAGGACAAACCAACACAAGACTTAATTAATACAACCACTAGACAACACCAATTTAAACCATTAGCCAACAAAATACATCATTAAATAAAAACGCTAACCAATCTGAAAAAAAAAATTAAAGCCATCATAAATCAAAAGAATTTAATCTAAACAATATAAATAAATAGAAAATATAACAGTCAAAAGAATAATTGCATTTGCCAAAAATTACACTGGCTATTACTGTATTTATCCGTACCGTAAACAAGTACAGATTAATACATTAGCAGTCAATGGGTAATGAAATACATAAAAAATTTAAAAAAATAAAAAAAAAAAACCTGTAAAAATCAAAGTACATACATTCAATATTTATCTTACCTTTAGAAGCGTTGTACCTCCGAATCCCGGTGAATCAGGAAGCTCTCGTCCGTTGACGTCAGGAAACTTAATCAAACACCATGAAGATCCGGACCAGGTAATCAAAATCTTCTTTCTTTCATCTTGTATCACCTTCTTCTTTATTCATCTGTGACTATTTCTTTCTTTTCTTTATCTTCTTCCTTCATCTGTCAATTCAATAACTCCATGTTAAATCCACGATGTTGACACAATGACTTCTTGAGCTCAAATGAGGCGTCACGGCCTGAAATATGACCTGTGACATCACATTTCATTGTAAAATGGTTCTCACACCTCTGATTGGCTGTGAGAATCATTTCTTTTTTTTTTTTAAATGACGTCATGCAAAGGAAGTGAAGCCAGCCAATCAGAATGGCTGTGCTTCCTTTCCCTTTAACATGATAAATCCAAAATAGCTGCGCTCATGTGGTACTTCAGCCAATCAGATTGGGGATATGGTTCTCACAATCTGATTTGCTGAAGTTCCAGGACTCTTCTTCACCTATTGGAGACTGTGACAGGGTAAATATAAGCCACCAGCTATATGCCTGGAAAACCTATGTCTAGTCTGCAGTGCAGCAGTGACTAGGTTAACTTCAGCTGGGAACCTCAGGACCATTAGTTGGATCCCAGCTGCCTAATCAAGGTGTGTTAAAACCCCAGGCTGTAGACACATGGGTGCTGGCTGTTGAGGAGAGAGGAGAAAGCTACTGAAGAGATTACTGAAACAAGGTCTGTTATCAAAGTACATTAATTATGAACTGTCTGTCTCCTGCATAGAAAAGGGTAGCTGCCTGATTTTTACACTGTCTGCTAAAGAGAAACTGTTTTGTTTTGTCTTCTGAAGAAAAAGCCAGTTTTCTTTTTGTTTGCTGATGAAAAGCTATTTTGTTTTTGTGTGCTGTATATCTTTTAAGGCTAAATAAATAAGCCTTGTCAAGAAACCCGCGTGTGTAGTTGCATGTACCCTGCAACAGAGACATTATTATTGTTTTATAATAATCTTAACATTTTTCACATCACACTCTATTACATTTTTGTACACAATATTTGCATATTTAGTTGTGTTTATTATAAGGGTATGTCTTCTTTCGCACACTTTTCTCATTTAGTTTTTTAATCACGTCTGGGAGGAGTGAAGAAAATTCATGCATCATTGGAAAGTCATGTCAACACACCAAGGAGGCGGGAGAATGCTGGACTAGGAACGTGATGACGTCACGAGCATCACGGCACCAATAGGATTGAGGACGCACGATGATAACATCACAGAGATCATGAGACTGACTGGGAGAGAAGGATCAACGAATGAGGAGGAGGAACTGCCCATGCATCACTGGAAAGTGGCGGACTATCATTGAAGGAAGGCTATCAGAGACAATTAAAGACACATGTGGTGGGGTCTATTAAGGAACTTTTTAATGCTGTTTGTTCACTATGCCATTTGCATTTGAGAAAGGCCCATGAGGCCGAAACGTCATACATCTTTGGCTCACAAATACATTTTCTAAGCAGAAATTCGCAATGTCACCACCGACATGTCGTCAAATCCAAAACAGGACCTGAATGCGGTCTTAAAAAGGATTAATGTGTTCATTACCTTTGCCATACTAGATGCCTAGTCAAAATAAAACAGAAATTCTATGCAATAGCTCAATTTTTCTATGGCATTGGTGCAACTGATCTCACACACACACCTTTCAGCATTGAAACAATATTTCTAAAAAATATTACCATTCATTGAATGTTCAAGTTGACATCAAACTAATTATTATTGACATACAGGCAGTCCTCGTTTTACAACGCTTCGCTTTACAACGAATGGCGTATCCAACGCTATGCAATGCATACCTATATTCCTTTTTACAACGCCAAAACGGCTTATCCAGCGCTCTTACGACGCTTTGCAAAGTTGTTTATGTGTTTATAATATATATATCATATAATATAATATTATATTATACTATATAATATATTATATTATTATATTACATGATAAATTATGTTATATTATATATATAATACAGTATCTACACTATATAATGTATGTTTTTGTGTATTTTAGCATTAAAAATGCCTTCAGGAACGGAACCTTTCATTTAAACAGTGTTCCTATGGGAAAACGTGTTTCGCTTTAAGACGTTTCACTATCCAACGCCATTTTGAGTAACGCATTGTGTTGGATAACCGAGGACTGCCTGTAGTTGCAAAATTAGCTGGATCTGCACGAATCCTTCAGATTTCAATAGTGGTCTGTATCTGAAATTCAGGCTCCATCCTCCGATGGAGTGGCTTCTTGGTATGCTTAATTAATATGATTGTCTTCTGTTGCCAAAAAGAGTCTAAATGTGTTATTAAAGTGTTATTAGTACATAAAAAAGGGGATTCCATGATAAATAATCATTTTCAATGTTTGTGATCTTCTCACAGGAGACAGTGGCTCGCCATTGTGTTCTTGGGTACCAACTCCAATTCTGAATCCTCAAAATGTGCAAGAGGAAAATTATACATCTGCACATTTAGCTACCAGAATTGTGATGAAAATAACAATTGGAGTACTCACAAGTCTGTATCGATGCCTTGATCGCACAAGTAGAGACCTCATGTATGACTATTTTTGGGGCCTATGTACTAACATATTTATTCAAATGTTTGTTGCATCAGTGCTAAAAAGTAATACAAACCTTCATAAAATGTGCATCCTATGTTTGATGGTCATAATGTGACTTCGTACATATGATGCACAGGGCAACAAGCATCAAGTGCCAATACAGGTTATTGCACCCGTTCCGGTGTTAACTCCCAGTTAAGTCAATAGGAGTTAACGCCGGAGCAGGTGCGTTAACCCTGTACCGGCACTTGGTGCATGTGTCCTACAGTATAAGTTGTTGTTTGAAATTACTATGAACACATTGTGTCATTTTGAATACTGTACCTCTTTGATACACTTTAAATAAAAAAAGAATGTTATATTTTTTTTCTTTATAACTTGTATTAGTAAATATCAATTATTAGTGTAATATGATTTATAATAGCCGTACTGTGAAAAGAATACATTTTATTAACCTATATAATGAAACATCCATGCCGCGTCAACCCCATTTTTTTGTTGATACACAGCAAATCAATTCTGCGCTCACACTATCAACAGCCCTTTTATCATGAAGCTAAGTTGAATTTGGTCAACTATTTTGATGCACTTTTTTTTTCCAACACAAAGATTTTTATTTTCAGAGGGGTAAGAAACTTAAGGATACAAAAATAAAAAATAAATTGCATTTTGGAACAGACATTCCCTGGTTGCTTTCACAGTGGTGCAACCTCCAGGATCACAGTCTGGGCATACCGGTTCTCAACTGCCTACCCATTCAGCCAGCACACCATCAGTCAACCCCCTTTGATTGGTTATTGTGAAAAATCCATGGTTCCCATGTGTTTGTGAATGTAGACTGTTTATCCTCCAGGAAGCATGTAAGCGTCTCCATAATCATACTATCATTAAACTTATCCCTGACAGTGGATTCACCTGCTTATTTTATTTTTGGCAGCTGAAAATATATGTTTTATTCAGAGTCTGTAATTTTTTGTCAAGTGTTTCTGTAGGCAAGCCAACCAAAACATAATCCATGTTCCATGAAAGGCACACCCTCACAACCTGCATGATTCGGTTTTTAATCCTCCTCCAGAACTTCTCGATTTCGGGACACGACCACCAAATGTGCTTAAACTAGCCTATATGGCCACATCCATGCCAGCATAGTGGTGAGGCCATGGGAAAGAAGGCATGCAAGCGGTCTGCGGTGTAGTACTATCTATGAAAAACTTTGAGGTCGGTTTCTCTGATTGCTGAGCACCTGGAAGATTTTGCTACTCTTTCAAATATGTCACCCCAGTCATCTCCATCTAGTTGGTGCTCCATGTCTCTCTTCCAGCTGCATATATTTTTGCCTTTCAGGGTATTGACTGAGGTAATCATTGTCTGATTATAATAAGGCTATTGTCCCATTGTGGTATTCAGAGTTTATATACAGGTGCTCGAATGTCGTTAATGGTATGTGAGTCTTTTTTGTTGGTTATTGATGCCACAAAGTGCCGTAATTGTAGGTACTGGAATAGATGTTTGAAGGGTAAATTGTACTCAGTCTGGATTTCAGTAAATGTCTTGATTTTGTTCCCCCTCATCAAGTCCTGAACCCAGCTGATACTCACGTGGCGCCAAGCTGTGTATGTACCTGTGTGGCATCCGGAAGGAAGTTTGGGTTTTCTAGGAGTGACTGTGGTGTTGATATGGTTTTTGTTTGCAAATGAGGTCCCAAACCTCAATGTCTGCTGTATAATTGGGTGTGTATGAGTGTGTCTTTTATTTTTCTCAAGCTACTGGAGGGTTGCCATATATTCTGTTTGAGCTTTCACCTTTGCTATCTCTACCCATGGTTTTGTTCTCTTTTCTAGTGACCAGTATATTAGAGGACTCAGCCTTATCAAGAAAAGAGGGGGGGGGGAGGCTAGAAGGAAGAGGGAGGCGGGGAATGAAGAGGGAGGTGGGGAAAGAAGGAAGGGGGAGAAAGTGAAGGAAGAGGGAGGAGGGAAAGGAAGAGGGAGGGGGGAAGGGAGGAGGGGCAGAATAGGGAGGGGGAAAGGGAGGGGGGAAAGGAAGAGAGAGGGGAAAGGAAGAGAGAGGAGGAATTGAAGAAGGAGGGGGAAGGAAGAAGGAGAAGGAAGGAGGGTGAAAGTAAAAGGGAGGGGGAAAGGAAGAGAGAGGGGGAAGGAAGGAGGGGAAAGGAAGAGGGAGGGGAAAAGGAAGGGTGAAAGTAAAAGGGGAGAAGAAAGAGGGGGAAAGGGAGGGGGGAAAGGAAGAGAGAGGGGAAAGGAAGAGAGAGGAGGAATTGAAGGAGGGGGAAGGAAGAAGGAGAAGGAAGGAGGGTGAAAGTAAAAGGGAGGGGGAAAGGAAGAGAGAGGGGGAAGGAAGGAGGGGAAAGGAAGAGGGAGGGGAAAAGGAAGGGTAAAAGTAAAAGGGGAGAAGAAAGTGAGAGAAGGAGACAGGGAAGCAAGAGCGAAGGAGGGAGGGGAAGGAAGAGAAAGGGAGGGTGAAAGGAAGAGGGAGTGGAAAGGAAAAGGGAGGTGGAAGGAAGAGGGATGGGAAGGAAGAGTGAGGGGGAAAGGAAGAGGGAGGGGGATGAAGAGGGAGGGGGATGAAGAGGGGAGGGGGGAAAGAGGAGGAGGGGGAAAGAGGAGATAGGGGGGAAGGAAGAGGGAGTTGGGGAAGGAAGAGGGAGGTGGGGAAGGAAGAGGGAGGTGGGGAAGGAAGAGGGAGGGGGAAAGGAAGAGGGGGGAAAGGAAGAGGGAGTTGGGGAAGGAAGAGGGAGGTGGGGAAGGAAGAGGGAGGTGGGGAAGGAAGAGGGAGGGGGAAAGGAAGAGGGGCGAAAAGAAGAGGGGGAAAGGAAGAGGGAGGAGGTGAAGGAAGAGGGAGAAAAATATACATTAAATATATTATGTGTATATATTTAACAGTTTTTAATTTTTTTTTATTTACTATAGTTACATTTTATTGGTGGCTTATTTGCTCACTATCTCGTATTGTATATCCAAACCACAAAATAACAGTGTTCAGTTGCATATTGAGCAGTACAACATAGAAAAATAAAGAGTTTGTGTGAATTCAACTCTGGGCAATATCACCAGAAACTAATCTTCCAGACAACATATTTGCTGGTCCAATTTAGTCAGGGCTTATTTGTATATAACTTTTTTTTATAGGTTACTCACAAAGCATAATTTCATTTTTCTTATTTATTGGTAATTCAATGTCATAAACTCAAATGTACTACAAGCAGGGAAACTACTGATCTCAGTAATTGACAGATTCTGTTGTATCTAATCAACCTATGCTTTTATACAACCTCTGATAACAATGTGCAGATAACACTTGCTTCCTGTTTTTTCTTGCATCAACGTAATCTAAATGGTCTTCAGTTAAGTCACACTTACTACTGTACATACGTACTAAGCCACAGGGCAACTTAACCTTAAAAGGCTGCAAGGTGTTCTCAGGCCTATCACTTAAGTAAACCTGACCATAATGCCATAAGCAAAGCAAAAAGACACAACCAGCACCTTTCCTACCCAACATAAAAGATTTAGACCAATATTTACTTCGCTGTGCTTTTCTATAAAATAACTTCCAACTCTTAATAACCATATGAATGGGCCTTAAAAGTCTCTTCCGGTTCTGGAAGTTGTTGCATGGCATAGCATCGCTTAGTATACATGTGCCATTGTGTATTACTAATGACACATATGATAAAAAAATATATACAGGTACAATCGAAAGACATAAGAAAATACACATCTAGCTGAAATATGTCATGGGATATGTTGTGGAGCTTTGGTCGTAATGTTTGTTTAGAATAAAGTTTTGTAATTTGTATCAGTTAAGATTGTTCTTTCGGGTTCCCCGTGAAGCATAAAGACTTCTTCATCGGAGAATACAACAGAGCCTGTGACATGGAGTGGGGGTTAAGGGGCTCACTGCGGTAAATTGGGGCTACCTATGGAGATGGTAATTGTCCCGGTGCCGTAGGGGCAGGGGGCACATATGCATTTTGAGAGTGGTGAAAATTTTCAGTTGGCAGCACTTCAAAGTTGCAATTTTGACACACGCTGCAGCACATTCCTTAGAGTTTTAACACATTTCTTATTGTTAGTCTTATACTTTATTTTGTCTGGCTTACTTCCAGACAACATTTTACTTGTTATTACCCATGATTAGCTTATAAAGGAAACTTATCTTAATACAATATAACCTTATCTAAATATCCGTGATATAGGGTCCCAATAGACAGCCCAGTATACAGGCAGGACTTTATACTTTAATCCCTGTTTTAAAGTGGGGACTTTCCCATTATACAGACAGGACTCTTTACCTTCTGTTGTTTTTTTTTGATTTTTTAATATTTCAATATTTTAGATTGAAAACAATGAAATTTAGATTTCAAAATTTGACAGCAGATAGGAATCACTTGGCCAGCATTTCCTGGCCGTTTTCCTTTTTTTTTTTTTTTTATAACAGTTGGGACTTTTAACCCGGTTTGTCATTTCTAATAAGATTGGACCCTATATCTTAACAATTTCTAACAAGCGGCACAGCGTTATTTACATGCAATTGATACAAGCCTTATGCACTTTAAGACACACAAATATAGTTTCCTCAGACACACTAGATCGTGTCTTTTTTATTTTTTTTATTTTATTTATTCCCTATTTTATTTCAGTTGGGGACTCTAACCCGGACTCACTATATGAGACTTCAAACTCATATAAGCCTCTATATTATTTCAGTCAGGGACTCTTTCTAACCCTGGCTCACTATATGAGACTTCTTACTCATATAAGTTTTACCTTAACTCTCGACCAGTTTTACCTTAACTCTCGAAACTAAATTTGGGTAGTTTTGGATTCAGGGACACCGGGAGTTTATACGGACAAAATAATATCACGTACTTACCCCAATGGCGCTGAATCCCACTTCTGACACCATATGTTAATTAACCGCTTTCCGCCTTATGGAAGAGACCCTCTCCTTGGTTCAAGATTCTCCCGGGAGGAACACCTACGAGCTATTGTGCTGTGCTGGATACAACGGATCCGGAAGAAGTAATTAATTCGGATACGCACGGTTCTTTCTCAGTTACTTCTCGTTTATTGTTTCAAGTGCATAAGCTTTTATATGCATTCGTGACGTACCATGGAACACCACAGTATGTATCACAAGTTTACATACGTCAATAACATCTTATCTTATTGATATAAGTCATTGTCACGCATTGCTATTCAAGCAAAAACTATATGCTGAGGGGGTTCAAATGTTCTAGGAAAAGTGTCAACAGAAAGTCCTTGATACAAAAATAAAGCGCAAGCAGTTTTTCTTATAGCAATAACAAGTTTTAGCTCTATAAGCAGTTTACTATAACAATAACAAGTTGTTTATGATTTTAGGCTGTTACGGCAAAATTCATTATGGTTATACTTGCAGACAAAATACAGTAGATGATGCACAAAATGGAGACCTACCCCTTGTATATCCATTAACAATGTCACTGAATGGTAGGCTATTTAAATGTGGAGCTTCTAAAACACAAATATTCTGTTACCCTGAGGAAGCAGTGTTAACTGTGAAATGTGTAGGGCTGGACTTTTCTACCGCTGTGACCTCCCCACACCTATGTTCATTGTGACATCTGCTTTCTGCTCTCCTTCTTCCATGGAGGCTCGCACTGCTAGCGCAGAATTTTTCATATTGTGGCGTAGGAACAGAACATCAGCAGAGGTCTGTGGCGGCAGGCTGGATTTTTTTTCTACTGCTGTGCCCTTCACCCCTGTGTCCATTGCATCATCTGTTTGCTGCTCCCCTTCCAGTGGAGGTGGGCGCAGCTAGCATAGGATACTTACCATTGTGGAGGAGGAACTTAGATCAGAGCATAGGTGGAGGTCTGCAGTGGTGTCCGCGCTGTGACCTTGGGTGGTCTGTCTCAATGCCTATGTTTTACCTGTAGCATGTGAGTTTAATATGATATGTTTACTCTTTTTAATTGTTATTAAAAGCAATACTTGTACTATGTCCATTTTCTTTCTTTCTTTCTCTATAACATACTGAAGGGATTATCTGATATACCCACAAGCTTAATGTGATCCTGGATATCCTTTCAACATCATTAGGTATAGGATATCCCTTTCTTCCCTGAAGTTTGATGTGGTATTCTCAGAGCTTAACGGCTCATTGCCCAGTTTGCGTGCAACACGTCTGCTTTATTCAGTTAACCTCTGAGTACATCTATTACACTTCTACCTGGGAATACACACTGTATTACACAGAATTGCACTATTTGTGTTTTTTCTCTACCCCACATGTGGTTCCTTGGAGTTGCACTTCAACTTTTGCATCTGTGTTCCTGTGAGACTTTGTGGAGCGTCTTTCCCATGGAAAAGCACGTCAGAACCTGTTCAAGGGGTTGTATTTGATACATTTGATATATTTGTCACTTATAAATAATTTATTTTCACGTATATTTAGCACATCGGAATTCTATCAATTGATGTGCTTTGTATTTGATTGTTTGATAGCACTTCGGTAAACCTGGACCATAATGCCAAATGCAAAGCATAAGTGTTGTATAGCATAGCATCGCTTAGTCTACATGTGCTATTGTATATTACTAATCACACATATGATAAAAAATATATACAGTTATAATGGAAAGTCACAAGAAAAGACCCAGTCCAACATTTATCTGAAATATGTCATGGAATATGTTACATTTGAACAATTATCGATCACTGTGCTTGTTACAGTCATACAATCAGTTTAGGTTTGGTTACCTATGCGTAACTATCAAACAAGTTATGTTCCGATGATGACATCTTGGCTTGTTGAACCTCTCTGTAAGAGGGAAGGTATATAATACTTATGTGCTTGTGTTTAACCAGATCAGTGCTAGAGAAAACTTCATTACATCCCCTTCCAGTGTTCTGTGGGTGCCTCCACCACTTGTGTTGTTAAAGCAGATAAAGTTATATTCATTCAAATGTATCATCTGTTATGAGCCAGATCAGAGTCAAATGATGTAAAGTGGGGCCATGGAGAAGATCTTCAAGGCAAGTAGGCATAAAGTAACAGAGGTGAGCTTCTAATAGATCAGTAACTGATCTAACTGTGTTACATATGTTCTTTCACCTTTGCTTTCAACTCATTTCTTACTTATTTACTTTGTTATACATTAACAGCTTATTTGTGCATGAGCATTACAGAGTTTGGGGCTGATTGGTGACACCATAGGGTAATTGTCAGGCCATGGTATGAGCTGACAGAACACGCCTTAACTATTGCACCTGTACAGTAAACTGGGAGTGTAACAAGTGAGGTTTAATCAGTAAACTAAACAAACAAAGCATGGAAGACATAAAAAAGAATGTGATTCAGAAACATGTGCATCTTCTCTCTCATACTTGTAAAGAGCTGCATAGTAGAGGCAATTTAATCTCACTGTTGCAGTTTTCCCCCTCCTTAAATGGACTGCGGCACTGTTTTTATAATTCCAGCTAAACAGTAGCTTTTAATTACACGAGAGGGAAAGATACACACAACTGGGTTGCCGATGGCATGTTTAGGAGCAGCCAGTGAAATATGCAGAAACTCCAAAAGGAAGAAAGATGATAAAAATGCAAGGGAAAACAGAAATCATGTGTTTGTGTGTGCTTCTGGGCCTTTCATTTATTTCTTTATTCTCCTAAACACAATATTCTTTTGAAGCATTTTTCTTTCTAGGTTTCAACCCAGCTATCTCTTAACCCACGTAGCCGACAGAAAAACACAATTAAAAAAAAAAACCGTACTTGGATTATTTCATTTGTAAAATGAATATGTTTTTTGTGCATCCTCTAAAATTCATACTTTTTAGAAAATTACAGATGTAGCCAACTTAATTTTACCTACTGATAAAGCAGCATACTGCTTTATAATGCAGAATAGCACAGAATTTCCTTCGGATTTAAGGCTGTGATAACACAAAATATCACAGAATATCCTGATAAAACGCAGCTGCAGGAGCACAACCCTAACTAGATCTGTACTTAAAGTGACGTGAAGTCTCACCGTATTTCTTCAAAGACCAATAACGTAGCGTCAAGTCATATTTTCTCCCGTAATGAGCATCGTGTTAACCATAATGGCCATTTGTAATAACTACATGCAAATGAGATGAAATTGAGGCATTAAGGTTAACGTGGGGACTTAACGTTACGATAGTTAGGTCATACCTACATTTGGTGTCAGTCACATCCAAACCCTCAAATAGGACTTTTGCGGGGTTTGGATGGGTATAACGCTGCAGTTAAATATTAGTTAGCTTACATAGCGTTATTTATAGCATTACTTCCTTCTTCCTTACTCTTTTTCTCAACTTGACTTAAACTTCTATTTTTAGGGTCTGGATCGGAGTAACACCAAGACATATTTAATGTCATGTTATTGGAAGATAACACAATGTTCTGCAACAATAACGTGACGTTAAGCCTATGCTAATGAAATGTAAAATGGCCATTGTTTGTATATATTATGAGATTTGTGGATATACGATAAGCTCAGGGAAAATAATGTAAAACAAATATATATATTCACGGCGCTTCTCCGTGTAAGGAGCATGCTGCTGGTGAAAAGATTGGCCATACATATTTGAGAAAACAGAAAGTGAATCCCTGCGCTTCTCCCATTGGGCTAACAATAAATGGGGAAATAAATATACATAGTGAAACCTAAGTCTGTAAGACAAAGCAGACCTTTGGTTACATCCTTTGATCAAATAATAACAAACCTGCTAACCAACGTCAAGGTAAGTCTCAGTAGCAGGTCCCTGTGCAAAATGCATACAAAATGTTCCGTGAAATATACCCTGAAGGGGTTAATAAACTAAGCATAAGCTTATGTAACTTAGTGCAGTTAAAAACTGGTATATACCAGTAAAAATACTTACATGTGCAAGTAAAGTGGAAAGTGAATTTACAGGGACCTTACTGGGAGATTCTATACCTTAAAAAGTAGGGACTAACCTCCCACAGAAAAGGGGGGGAAGGAAAACACAAAATGGATGTGTCTCCTAAAAGAATTCACTATAATGCACTCCTACTTAATTTAAAATTTAACTTAATTAAGTTAAATTTTAAATTAAGTAGGAGTGCATTATAGTGAATTCTTTTAGGAGACACATCCATTTTGTGTTTTCCTTCCCCCCCTTTTCTGATTCACTTTTCAGTTCACAGTTTGCACCCACTTTTTTGGATTACCATTTATTTACTCATTATTTGCTTCAATTGGTGTGGTTTTGTGATCACTCCCTAACCCTAGTGTTTCTTCTGGACTAACCTCCCACACTCTGCTCACTAAGCAGTTACAGGTGGATTGGCTAAATACATTAATCATACCCTAATAGGGATTTGATTCGGCACAACAGAAAATGTAAAACATATATATACAAATATACAAATATATGCACAAATAAGCTGTTAATGCATTCCCAGTAAAATCAACCCCACACTGATGAGACCCATCAAGGTCGAAACAGCTGTCTGTGGGTGGTTTTCTGGGTATGCACCTTAACCCTGGCTGTGCTCAAAGCTGTGACCATGCAGCAAGCTTAAGCCTATAGGGAACCATGTTAAAAATGGTTATTGAGGCAAAAAGTGACACTGTGTGCTCATTTGCATGTCATTTCCCAGAATCCCTTGCTGCAGTGGAAGTGCTGTATGCTGGGTGATAATGGGGAAAGGCGGGGTTGCAGACCTGCCAAAGACATGCAGATGAGCATACAGCTATATTTGTATATATATATATATATATACAATAAAGATCTGCGCTTGTGTGGAGATGTCAGAGAATAAAAGTAAGTCAAAATGCTAAAACATATATTATAAAAAAATATATATATAAATATATATATAAATGTAAATACCGTAAATATATTAAATAATATATACACTAATATAGCATAATCAAATGATATCTAAACCATAATACATGGATAAATACATATGTGGTGCTGTGGAACCTCCTATAAATGCACAATGCAGACTGTCCTTTGGAGTCCAAAAACAATGTCCAATGAAGGGAAATAAAACCAAGCACTATCAGGAAACGGGCAGCTTCTTAACGAGGGTGCAATGACCTCCCTCTCCACCTGCATAGAAAAAAAGAAGAAAAAAAGCGCCGATTCCTAGTGCATTACTGTGCAAAAAAATATTTAATTTCCCAAAAAAGGCTCATAAAATGAACTCACAAACATAGAATATTTAAAAGCATGTTATGAGATAATACTCATGCTCCAGAGGATCAGCAACCTCCGCTTCACTGCTATACTGCTCCGTGGCTCCACCGTGTCAGATCTTGCCCTCGTTGTTCACCGCCAGCAGGAACACACGATATCAGGCTCTCCGCAACTCCTCTCCCCGGTCACACACCAACAGATGAACTTTGGTTCCCTCCGGGGACGATAGATGTGGCGGGACAGCAAATGACGTCACCCGGTAGATGTGAATGGCAAACGGGTTTGGATTTTCCAGCAGATCTGCAAGCAGCGTTAGAGGATCCACTGCACACCTGTCCCTACGCGTTTCATCAGATAAACTGACTTCTTCTGTACTCTCCAATCTCTGCATGCTGCGGCCCCTCTGCTCCTTCCCTGCCTCCTGCAAGCCCCCTTACTAACCGCTTCCCGCGCAGGGCAGGAGATGGTAGTGGGGTGTCCCCCATTCTGTCCCTGTCCCCACTTACCCCGGCTTCCCGCCGATCCCTGCGCGGGGCAGCAGATGGTAGTGGGGTGTCCCCCCTTCTGTCCCTGTCCCCACTTACCCCGACTTCCCGCCGATCCCCCCGCGGGGCAGGAGATGGTAGTGGGGTGTCCCCCCTTTTGTCCTTGCCCCCGCTTACCCCGACTTCCCGCCGATCCCCGCGCGGGGTTGGAGATGGTCACGGGGGGGAGGGGGGCGAGCGGGGCAGTGGTGGTGGTCACGCGGCCCTTCCTCTTCTTCCCCTTGTCGTGTGTGTGTGTGTGTGTCTGTTTGTATGCATGAATGTGTGTGTGTGTGTGTGTGTGTGCATGGGTGTGTGTGTGTATGCATGGGTGTGTATGTGTGTCTGTGTGTATGCATGGGTGTGTGTGTGTGTGCATGGGTGTGTGTGTGCATGGGTGTGTGTGTGTGTGCATGGGTGTGTGTGTGTGTCTGTGTGTATGCATAGGTGTGTGTGTGCATGGGTGTATGTGTGCATGTGTGTGTGTGTGTGTGCATGGGTGTGTGTGTGTATGCATGTGTGTGTGTGTGTATGCATGTGTGTGTCTGTGTGTATGCATGGGTGTGTGTGTGTGTGTGTGTGCATGGGTGTGTGTTTGTGTGTGTGTATGCATGGGTGTGTGTGTGTGTATGCATGGGTGTGTGTGTGTGTATGCATGGGTGTGTGTGTGTGTGCATGGGTGTGTGTGTGTGTGTGTGTGTGTGTGTATGCATGGGTGTGTGTGTGTGTGCATGGGAGAGTGTGCCTCCCCCCACCCTGTCGCCTCCCCAAAGATTGCACTTTAGCCTAAGCCCAGCTATCTTCATGACGGCGCAGCATGAGGTGTGGGGGGGGATGCCGGTCTGCCCGCTCGACCACTAGCTTCATGCCGTTGAGTGGAGCAGGACAGTGGCAGCCACGGCGGGGCTGACTGTCCCCTGGGGCGCCTGCTGGGGGACACCTCGCGACATGCCTGCCACCTCCCCAAAGCTTCCACTACGCCCACGTGAGGTATGGGGGGGGGGATGTCGGCCTGCCCCCCCTTCCCCCCACGAGCAGGGAGATGGGCGCGGGTGGGTGGTGGTGGTGGTGCTGGTCGCGGCCTTTCCTCCCCCCCCCTGTATGTGTAGTGTGTGTGTGTGTGTCTGTATGTGTATGGGAGAATGTGTATGGGAGTATGTGTGTGACACCAGAGGTACCCCCCCCAATCAGTCACCCCCTACCCCCAGTCAGTGTCAGTCAACCCCCACCCACAGTCAGTGTCAGTCACCCCCCACCCCCAGTCAGTGTCAGTCACCCCCCACCCCCAGTCAGTGTCAGTCACCACCCACCCCCAGTCAGTGTCAGTCACCCCCCACCCCTAGTCAGTGTCAGTCACCCCCCACCCCCAGTCAGTGTCAGTCACCCGCCACCCCCAGTCAGTGTCAGTCACACCTCACCCCCAGTCAGTGTCAGTCACCCCCCCACCCCCAGTCAGTGTCAGTCACCCGCCACCCCCAGTCAGTGTCAGTCACCCGCCACCCCCAGTCAGTGTCAGTCAACCGCCACCCCCAGTCAGTGTCAGTCACCCGCCACCCCCAGTCAGTGTCAGTCACCCCCCCACCCCCAGTCAGTGTCAGTCACACCTCACCCCCAGTCAGTGTCAGTCACCCCCCACCCCCAGTCAGTGTCAGTCACCCCCCACCCCCAGTCAGTGTCAGTCACCCCCCACCCCCAGTCAGTGTCAGTCACCCGCCACCCCCAGTCAGTGTCAGTCACCCGCCACCCCCAGTCAGTGTCAGTCACCCGCCACCCCCAGTTAGTGTCAGTCACCCCCCCACCCCCAGTCAGTGTCAGTCACACCTCACCCCCAGTCAGTGTCAGTCACCCCCCACCCCCAGTCAGTGTCAGTCACACCTCACCCCCAGTCAGTGTCAGTCACCCACCACCCCCAGTCAGTGTCAGTCACCCCCCACCCCCAGTCAGTGTCAGTCACCCCCCACCCCCAGTCAGTGTCAGTCACCCCCCACCCCCAGTCAGTGTCAGTCACCCCCCACCCCCAGTCAGTGTCAGTCACCCCACACCCCCAGTCAGTGTCAGTCACCCCCCACCCCCAGTCAGTGTCAGTCACCCCCCACCCCCAGTCAGTGTCAGTCCCCCCCCACCCCCAGTCAGTGTGTCACCCCTGCCCCAGTCAGTGTCAGTCACCCCTGCCACAGTCAGTGTCAGTCACCCCTGCCCCAGTCAGTGTCAGTCACCCCTGCCCCAGTCAGTGTCAGTCACCCCTGCCCCACCCACCCAGCCAGCCAGCCACCCCTGCCCCACCCAGTCACTCACCCAGCCAGTCACTCACCCAGCCAGTCACTCACCCAGCCAGTCACTCACCCAGCCAGTCACTCACCCAGCCAGTCACTCACCCAGCCAGTCACTCACTCACCCAGCCAGTCAGTCAGCCACCCAGCCAGTCACCCAGCCACCCAGCCAGTCACTCACCCACCCAGTCAGTCACCCACCCAGCCACTCACCCACCCAGTCAGTCACCCACCCACCCAGTCACTCACCCACCCAGCCAGTCACTCACCCACCCAGTCACTCACCCAGCCACTCACCCACCCAGCCAGTCACCCACCCAGCCAGTCACCCACCCAGCCAGTCACTCACCCACCCAGCCAGTCACTCACCCACCCAGCCAGCCACTCAGTCACTCGCCCACCCAGCCAGCCACTCAGTCACTCACACACCCAGCCAGCCACTCAGTCACTCACGCACCCAGCCAGCCAATCAGTCACTCACCCACCCAGCCACTCACCCACCCAGCCAGTCACTCACCCACCCAGCCAGTCACTCACCAACCCAGCCAGTCACCCACCCAGCCAGTCACTCACCCAGCCAGTCACTCACCCAGCCAGTCACTCACCCAGCCAGTCACCCACCCAGCAAGTCACCCACCCAGCCAGTCACTCACCCAGCCAGTCACTCACCCAGCCAGTCACTCACCCAGCCAGTCACTCACCCAGCCAGTCACTCACCCAGCCAGTCACTCACCCAGTCAATCACTCAGTCACTCACCCAGCCAGTCACTCACCCAGCCAGTCACTCACCCAGCCAGTCACTTACCCAGCCAGCCAGTCACTCACCCAGCCAGTCACTCACCCACTCACCCAGCCAGTCACTCACTCACCCAGCCAGTCACTCAGTCACGCACCCAGCCAGTCACTCACCCAGCCAGTCACTCAGTCACTCACCCAGCCAGTCACTCAGTCACTCACCCAGCCAGTCACTCACCCAGCCTCTCTCTCTCTGTGTATCACCCACCCTCTGTATGTGTCACCCACCGTTTCCCACCTCTGTGTCTCCCCCCACACTCTCTCTCTCTCCCCCCACACTCTCTCTCTCTCCCCCCACACTCTCTCTCTCTCCCCCCACACTCTCTCTCTCCCCCCACACTCTCTCTCTCTCCCCCCACACTCTCTCTCTCTCTCCCCCCACACTCTCTCTCTCTCTCCCCCCACACTCTCTCTCTCTCCCCCCACACTCTCTCTCTCTCTCCCCCCACACTCTCTCTCTCCCCCTACACTCTCTCTCTCTCCCTCTCCCCGCACTCTCTTTCTCTCCCCCCCACACTCTCTCTCTCTCCCCCCCACACTCTCTCTCTCTCCCCCCACTCTCTCTCTCTCTCTCCCCCCCCCACACTCTCTCTCTCTCCCCCCACACTCTCTCTCTCTATCCCCCCACACTCTCTCTCTCTCTCTCCCCCCACACTCTCTCTCTCCCCCCACACTCTCTCTCCCCCCACACTCTCTCTCCCCCCACACTCTCTCTCCCCCCACACTCTCTCTCCCCCCACACTCTCTCTCTCTCTCCCCCCACACTCTCTCTCCCCCACACTCTCTCTCTCTCCCCCCAGACTCTCTCTCCCCCCACACTCTCTCTCCCCCCACTCTCTCTCTCCCCCCACACTCTCTCTCCCCCACACACTCACTCTCTCTCCCCCCACACCTCTCTCTCTTTCTCTCCCCCACACTCTCTCTCTCTCTGTCACTCACACTCTGGATCTCTTATTTACCCTGTATATCTTAACTGCCCTATACTACACCGAAATCTTAACTGCATATACATACATATATACACAAATATATATATATATATATATATGATATATATATGATATATATATTTGTGTATATATATGCAGTGGTTGACAAATCACCAAAAAATCTACTCGCCACACAAAAAAATCTACTCGCCACCTAGTACCAAACGTGTGCTGCTTGGGCCAATATTTACTCGCCCGGGGGTTAAATCCACTCGCCCGGGGCGAGCAAATGTATAGGTTTGTCGAACACTGTATATATGTATATATATGTATGTATATGCAGTTAAGATTTCGGTGGTATATATATATATATATACCACAATTATTAAGGTTATGGTGGGTAAAAAAAGTGACAAAAACCCTCCACAGTAAAGCATAAAGCAACTGTAAATATTCCTGTATGTTCATTTGCATGTCTTAGATAGGGTTGCAGACCTGTCTAAGACATGCAAATGAACATACAGGAATATTTACAGTTGCTATATATAGTATGCTATATATATATATTGTGACAGAAACCAGGCGATGGTAATAAATTCCATATATAGGGCTCCCAGGATACTGAACAGTTTCTATCCTGTTTAGGCTGAAAAGTGCAGCCTCATAATACATGCACTCCATCCCACAGTTTGGCAAGTGCTGGAACTGAGGGATGAGGGATCCAGACCAGAGTTTGTATGCTGCCTGATTTCTGTCACCTGTTCTGCTAGTTAGAAATCAGGTATTTAAGACTGATTTCCTGGTTCCTCTTCCCTCTCCCCAAGAGCCTGGAGGCAGGAAGGCTGCTGGAAGCAGAGAGGGGAAAAGCCTCTCCCCAAACAGGTTAAATCATTCTACTCCTTTTTTTTTCTAAAACTGCATTTACGCCTCGTCATTTAACCTACCCTAAAAGACCGTGTTCTAACAGTCCCGGACAGACGGCAGAGCCCCGGAGTAAGCCGTTTGTCACAATATGTATATATATATATATACACAGTATATTCTCTGATCCACTATGTGGTACTACACACTTAGTTTCAAAATTAGTGAATAGCTGCCTCCAATACTGTGTACTTTCCTACAGTCATTTCATTATTTTTCAGAGGTGACATAACTGTAACATGAACTTGCAACCTCCAGCGGGTAAAAAGTAATAGACACCACTGACTGAAACAATGACATTGTAACAAACACCTAGCAATAATAATCCCATTTAATGTTGTGGCAGATGATTACGGCGACTTGGGCCGGAAAGATGTCTTTAGTGCAGCGGTGTTCAGAGGCTCAGTTAAAGACTGCACCACCTGTGCTGAAGCAGGGACTGATTGAGCCACCTGTGCCGAATCAGGGATATCCTGAAAACCTGACCTGTTGGGAGGGCTTGAGGACTGGAGTTGGGCACCCCTGCTCTAGTGTATTATAGAATAACACAGTTTAGTAAATATAGGTCCTCTAAAAATATTTTTGTCCTTTTCTAAAATGCATAAATAAATAAGTGTGTAAGTGTGTAAGTGTGTGTGTGTGTGTGTGTGTATACCGCCCCTGATGATGGTCCCATAGCTGGACTGAAACGTATCTTGTATGAGTGAAGTATCTTTCGCTCTCTCCATAATTTACCATACCTGCTAGCTGGTCTAGCTTTATCTTGGTGGTTTTAGTATATTTGCTATAGGTTGAGGCAAGAGTGCATTGCACTTTATTATGTGTTCGTGATCCCATGTGAATATTTCTTCTGTGCGAGTAATCACGCTCTCTTTCTGCTTCACTAACAGGGCAATACCAAAAATGCAGGCGACAGATTAAACAACTCACCCATGTAACTGGCTTCTTTTACGAGATGTAATCAGTAATCCTCCTTAAAATAAATGTCTACTTTATTTTATTGTGCCCACTGTGGAGGTTTCACATTCTTTTCACCTAAAATATTATGTATGGTTATAACAAGTTTCCAAAGCATCTGATTACCCGGGAATCCTGAGTCTTTTCACTGCCAGAGAGGCCTTCAATGCAATGAGTTGCAGGTCCTTCTGGAAGCGAAAGAGTTAAACACCTTTTTTTTTTGTCTTAAATGATATTAAATCCATGAAACATATCACTGTTTAATATTTAATATCCAAGTACTATTCTTATTAAAAACAATTTAAGGGCTCTATATTAAAGTGGATACGAAGCGAAAAATCTGTACATTTGAAAAATAAATGCTATATTGTGGTAAGCTCACAAACTACATGGACGGTATCTATAGCTGTCCCGAAAGGTTATATTTATTGCCATTTATCAGTGACTGATGGCTGTTAAATAATAATATGTCCTCAATAAAGCTGTGGCCAATTTTACAATCCATCAATGGTGTGAATCAAATTACTTTATATATAATTTAAATAATATGAAACAAGAAGAAATTAAACAATCCCAAAAAATGCAAGAAGAATTGAATATGTAACGGTTGTTCCCTCTGGTCTGACCCCCCCAATCTCATATTGGCCCCTGTGGTCTATCCAGCCTTCATTACATGTTCGTGTCTGGTGGTGCATCTGTAGGCAACAGGACTCCTGAGTCTCCCGCATGATGGTATTCGGGGATGTCAGCAAGACAGGCAGCTGAGGTAGTGGGTGCGAGTCCTACCTATATCATGTGCAGCGCTTCCACCTCATCAGGTTCTATGCGTCCGCAGGGGGAGGGTCCTGATGAGGAACTCCTTCTTGGTGGTGAGGGCCCATGAGAGTAATTGCAGACTCACACCATGGGTTTCTCGTTGAACAAGTCATCTTTATTGTGCGTGATGATGTGGGCCAGCTGCCCCTCACAGTCATTGCTTCAGCCGCACATTGCTCTGTGCTCCCTTTAAAAGGTACGCCCTCCCAATGGAGTGGGATTCCCTCTCCCCGTAGGGAGATCACCCCTGTGCCAGGTCCCTGGACACAGTTGGCCTTCTCTAACTGAATATATATACGGTGCCACTAGTTACTGCACTAGTGGGCACATTAGAATTTGCTGCTTCGCCTTCACCTTGCAGCATCCAACCGTAGCAACAACAACTAACTTTAGGCAGTGCACTGCCTTATATACCTCAGGAGGCAGGCACATCTCTGATGTCACTAACTGTGGACTCAGAGCATGTAGCCACTCCCATACATACATACGACACCTCACCAAGGTGTGAGGGCAAACCTCCATGATTACTGCTGGCATTCCTGTAACTTACCAGGTTTTTCTGCCAGCAGGAGAGATGACAGTAGACCATTGTTATGCATGGCTACAAATATATAGAGCTCTGCAAGATGATCCACAAACATATAGCTGAAGATGTAAAAAAATGTAACTTTGATATGGTGATGAAGACTATTGAAGAGAACAAAAGCTTAAAGAAGGTACAGCAGCGACTCGTGATTGGAAGCAAATGATGACGTTCAAACAAGATAATCAAATAATTAAAGACTTTGCACGCACCATAAAAAAGAGTTGAGGATTTCTACATGAAATTGTACAAGAACACAGATAACACAGCGCACAATCCAACAGACAAAGTGCAAGAAGAAACCACCAATTATGTGCCATGCGTCCTCCCAGAAGACGGTAATAAAATCAATGAAGAATTGGAAGGCTCCTGGAGAAGATGGAATTACAACTGAACTCTTGAAAGAAGCTAGAGAAAATCCTTGCCAAACTCTTCATGCTGCTTGAAGAACAGGAAAATTCCAAAACAATGGAGCAATGCCATAGTAATTCTCATCCACACGAAAGGAGACAAAAGAAGGCGTCAACAACTACAGAACAATCAGTCTACTTCCGATAACTTTTCTAATTTTTTCAAAGATATTCACTAATCGGCTGCAACAGACCCTAGACTTCGCCCAGTCTAGAGAACAAGTGGGATTTCCAGTGAATACATCACAAAAGACCACATGAGAAGGAGTGGCTCAGTGAGTAAAGACACTGAATGACACTGAGAATGCTGCAGGGGAGTCTGGTTCAATTCCCGGTGTCGGCTCCTTGTGACCTTGGGCAAGTCACTTTATCTCCCTGTGCCTCAGGCAGCAAAAACATAGATTGTAAGCTCTACGGGGCAGGGACCTGTGCCTGCAAAATGTCTCTGTAAAGCGCTTTGTACAATTAGCAGTGCTATAGAAGAACATGCTATTATTATTATCCAAGTTATACAATAAATAATTTCCAGAAGTAATTAATATGATTTACTACTCTATCAGTCGGACAATGAAGATGGGATGGAGGGCATTTGGAAGAAATAATATTTCAAGGAAATCTTGCATTGCACCTCAAGAGGAAAGTGTTCAAGCAGTATATTTTGCCTCTGCTCAAGTAATGATGTGAAACCTGGAACTTAAATGTGAAAATAATTAAGAAGCTTCAGACAACTCAAAGAAGTATGGAGAGATGTAGGCTGGGTATTAACCGAAGAAAGGGGAAAAAGAAAGGGTTCTAGAGCAAACAAAAGTCTGTGATGTAATCACGAGTGAAGAAATTAAAATGGCAGTGGTTCTGACACATTACAAGAAGAAATAACAATCGTTGGACAAAGATGGTATTCCACATTAGAGATGGGCAGATTTGGATCTGCAGCGGATCATCCCGTTACTTTTGTCCACTGATTTCTGTGGCTCAATCTCACAAAGGGCAATTCGCGTTTTGTAGATTTTTATTATTATTATTGCCAATTCAATCAGCGGATTCAGCAATCCGTTGGTGGATTTTTAAAAATCTGCTAGTGGATTGTTGAATCCCCGGATTTGATTATACAAATCCATCAACGGTTTTTGATGAATCGGCGCAGATTAAAATTGACCAAATCTGTTTGCGGATTTTACACCATTAACCGGATCTTGGGGGGAAATGCGAGAAAATCCAGGAAATGGATTTGGGCTGATTTGCCCATCCCTACTCAACATTATTCCAAGGACAATTAAAAGACCAAGACAACAATCAAAAGTAAGATGGGAAGATTAACTAAAAAAAAATTGTTGGAGCAATGTGGAGAGAAGAGGCTTGCAACCTGTAACGCGTGCGCTGCCCACGGGCAAGATAGGACCCTGGTACAGAGGTGGGGATGTAAACACGCACCCACAGCAGCAGAAGCATACCTGGCAGGCGGATTGTCAACGTAGCCGGGTCTGGGATGGAGAGAGTGGGTTAGTCATGATACTTGCCAAGGTCCTGGGAAGGAGAGGTCAGGATGGTCAAAGCCGTATAGCCGTGGTCTGGGTTTTGAGAGGTCAGAAACGTAGAAGTCCGTATAGCCGTGGTGTGGGTTGGAGAGATCAGCAGCGTCGAGGGTAAGCCGGGGTCAAAATCCAGAGGGGTTTCCAAAGTTAAGCCGGGTCGGTACATGAAGAATCAAACTGCAGGGAAAAACACAGGACAAGGAGCAGGGCACAATGGACGTAGGAGCTCAAGGCTACAAGAGGTTATGCTCAGCACAGTAGGAAGGGAACTGCAGGATATTTATAGCACACAGAAACCAGTAGCAAGGGAGGAGGATCAGAGGCGCGGGATTGGCTGCAGGAGACAAGTGGACTGGAAGTACTTGCCACGCAGCTGGGGAGCGGTGCACGACGTCACGTGTGCGCGGCGCGCGAGAGAGAAGCATGGTGCGTCCGAGGGGGCGGAGCTAAGCTCCGTGGCACTCTAGAAAAGCTGCGCGTGTGCACGCGCTCTGTAAGCAGAGCGGGGGTGTGCGCACGCACTGGTGCCAAAGTGGAGGTCTGCGCGATGACAGGTAAGGTGGGAACACGTCGCAAAGGATGTTTTCCCCGATTCCTTACACAACCACAGTATGTGGAAGATCATCATTGGCCTTCATCTAACAGTGGATCGCAAGTGCTGCTATATATATATATATATATTTATATATATATATATATATATATATATATAAATGTATCTACAACAGAATGGCGGAAAAAGAAAAGAATCAAAGTGATGCAATTGCCCAGTCAAAGTCCAGACATCAACCCGATTGAAATGCTGTGGCTGGCCCTTAAGAGCGCTGTGCATAAACATATGCCCACAAACCTCTATGAACTGTAGCAACGTTGTAAAGAAGAGTGGGCCAAAATTCCTCCACAATGATGTGAGAGACTGATAAAGTCATACAGAAAACGATTACTTCAAGTTATTGCTGCTAAAGGTGGTTCTACAAGCTAATGAATCATAAGGTGTACTTAGTTTTTCACACATAGCTTCTCAATTTTGGCTTTATTTTTGTTAAATAAATCATGACACAGTGTACTATGTCATGTGTTGTTGTTCATCTGAGGTTGTATTTACCTAATTTTAGGACCTGCTAAGGAACAGATGATTGTTATTATGTCCTGATATGTAAAACCATAGAATTCAAAGTGGGTTTACTTTCTTTTTCATACAACTGTACATACACTATTTATGTGTATTAGTTGGATAAGATTATTGTTTTTTTAATTCAAAGACGTTTCTGTTGTTTTTAGTAGTTGTGTTACCTCTTTGTTGTCAAAGTGCTAAATAATTTCTTGTTGCAGTCACTCAGCTATGTTTGTTAAAATATTCTGTGCTGGACAAACTAAGCAATCCATTACAGACCACTCCTGAGTTGAAACGTTTCAGGCGTAAGGTCCCAAATATGTTGTCACAGTTGTCAAAGTTGTCAAAGTACAATAATAATACGCACAGTATGATTTGGGATTATAGACCAAGAATATGAATTTCCGATTATTTACTATTCTCACTTAATTCTGAAAGTAAATATTCTGAAAATAATCTCCAGTGGTTATGGAGTTCATTTGTTTTTTTCCTGTTTGCAAATGAGCTACTTTTTGAATAAATGAATGATATTCACAGCTTCACGAGGCGGCCTTTTAATGAGCGAGTCTAACTCCAATAAATGGACTTGGTTTAATATTTTGTAGTCAAATCGAGAGATAAGTATACCACATAACAAGTATATCTGAGTGGGAGTAATAACAGGGTTGATGTAGTAAGAGAAGTAGAATATTCACCGCTCTGTTTAACAAACGATGTTCTCTATTACTGAGTCTAAAATTATATCGGACAAACGAAACAAAAGGTTCCCCCTTGAATGCACTCGGGTCGATGAGTGAGAATGATATGGTTAATATATTAAAAACCTTTAATCACGTATATAGTCATAAAAATAGGCCTCTACAACACAATGATATAATGATATAATATTATATCATTGTGTTGTAGAGGCCTAACTGGATACGGTCATTGAACTGTGCCTCAGGGCATTTAATATTGCACATTTTGTGCTTGCCCTTCTCCACAATCCATCAATACACACCAGGTATTTCTCCCTTACTCACAAGTACGTTTATTTATCACTCATGTCTGATATGTTGCAAGTAGCCTACCATGTATATGATTTTGATTTCGGTGCATATACTATTGTGTTTCAGAGGCCATAATCTGATACGGTCACTGAACCGTGCCTCAGGGCATTAATATCGCACATTTTGTGCCTGCCCTTCACAGTAATCTATATATACACATTAGGTAATCTGTCCCCACTGTTTAGTACGTTTATTTACTTAGTTATTACATTACGCGTGTGTTAGTATATTTACTTTATACACTGTTCAGTTTTTACTATTTGTGTGTTTTTCATGTCTTTTCGTTTAGATTTACATCCTGGCTTGGGCCATTTATACTATGTAGGTCTGTGTATTTTTTCACTCCTTCAGATCCAGTATCAGCAGCCTCCTATACATTAGACTGTTGATTTTTTAGTAATAAGGGCATCTGACTCATGATTGAGTTCCCTATTCTGAAGGTTTTAATATGTGAATTATCTTTCTATTTGGCCCACAGTTAGTTGATGTATTATACTTTGCATTATCTTCCATATGTAATTGTTTAGGAAGATTCTTTGGTGTGTCATCAAGGACTGGCCCTGGACTTCTTGTACCATGCCCTTCTTTACAAGTTATTTTTATGACTATATACGTGATTAAAGGTTTTTAATATATTAACCATATCATTCTCACTCATCGACCCGAGTGCATTAAAGGGGGAACCTTTTGTTTCGTTTGTCTGTTTACTGTATACTCCAGTCCCCTTTTGCACCGGTGTTCGGTTTTATTGACTTGTCTATTAGTTGTACATCATACTTTAGCTGATGCGGGAGCTTTCCTCTCTCTTCCCCTCTCCCTCCTGATTTTTAGTCTAAAATTATATCGACAGGTAAAGTGAGCAGTAAGTGTGATTTTTCTTTAGAGTAGAGATGATGTTTATAGAAGAAAGTGCCAATCTTGATTGAGATACTAAGAACAAAGCTTTGATAGTACCACAAAAGAAGAAAGGCAAAGCATTGTTAAAATTTACTATTTTACATGCTGAAAATAAATAATACCTAATAATAAATACCATGTTTGAAAGTGAATTTAAAGATCAGTTATAGACTAGACTGCAGAGTAACAATTGTTACTGGCTACTTTGAAGGAAACCAGGGAATTACAAGTTCTTTTGGTTTACATAGGAATATACGGCATTGTTATGTATTCTGTTCTTGCTTTCACGTCCTTGTTATTTTTATTTGCCTTGCAAATCAGGACTACTGCTTTGTCAACACTCTGTGTTGCCTTTAGGCAGGACCTGTGATTCACTGATATTATCCATACAGTTTGGTTCCATGGTGAAGACAGCCATACACTGACACTGTGGTCATGTTTGTATGTTAGAAGGGTAACACAGCACTATACAGAAATCAGTTTGATCTATTACAATATAATGACAAAGGCAGTGACAAAAGAAGCCAATGTTTCAGTCCCTTTCCAGGGACCATTACCGAGGAGGCCTACACGAATGTAATTATGTTCACGGGTTTTCTGCTATGTATAGAGTTCTGTTGCGATTTTTATGGGGGGTTTTTTGGGGGGGAGGGAGCAATTACATAAAAAGGTTTTATCATATTTAGAAGTCTTCTAATAAATAGATTTCAAACATGTTTAAAACTTTTTTGTGATAATCTTTTCATGAAGTTAAAGCAGTAATCCAGGTGCATTACTTGTTTTTTTTGTTTGTTATAGGATTAATGCAGGGAGTCTCCAGAGCTAAACCCCAAATAATTTCAGCTCCGTGGACCCCCTGCTTCCAGAGACACTTACCTCAGTAGGGGTTCCAGTACATCTGCAGTCAGGGAACTTGTGTGCCTAACGAAATGGCAGCGTTTAAATGTCCTACGTTATTTGGGCCAATAGGAAGCCTTGACATCATCTGTTGTGGCTTCCTATAGGCAGCATGACTGGGGCATTTAAACTTCACAGAGATACCGGGAGCACCTTAGGCCTCGTTCAGGGTGCAGGCTTTGGAGGGAGGGCGTGCTGCCGTGCGTGCTGCCGTGAGAAACAAAGTATTCAATTTGAATACTGGTTGTCAGGATAGCAACTGCCCTGTCTCCGAAGCCAGGAGTTGAAGCTGGCTACAGTTTCAATAAACGAAAATTTCGTTTTTTGGAGCTGCAGCAGCGTCACAGGGACCTAGGCAGCCAATGAAATCATTCTTGAGAATGATTTCATGACTGCAACCTCGATACTTAACCTGCCGTGTGTAACCCCGCCCCCTCCCCAACGCTGAAAAGTCTGCTGGGGGATAAACACAGATCGCCCAGCAAACTGCCGCACTGCCGCCCTCCCGCCCTCCCTCCAACTCCTGCAGCTGGCACCCTGAACGAGGCCTTAGAAGGTAAGCATCTCTGCAAGCAGGGGGTTCCTGGAGCTGAAATGAATAGGTTTCAGCTCCGGAGAACACCTGCTTCAAACCTATAACCTGCTGCTTTAACTTAGTGATCAGAGAAGTAACACACGGATACCCTCATGAGGTCAAGAGAACGCAGTCATTTGGGCTTCAAAGTTTTTAGAACTTTCTTTCAATCATATGGACTTATCTGTGACACTCCGTTACCTGCACTCAGTAGATAGTGAACAACAGCAGCTCTCGCTGGTCAAACACATCAATGTGTATTTGATGGCGCTCAAAGTGCCAATAAAAACATGGGAGTAGTGTGCCTGACTTCAGTAATTCTGCTGATCTTACCTATTTATTCCAGAAACAACTCCATATATTACAAATCATTTCCTTTTTCTGTTCCCTCATTGATCCTGTTGAACAGTACCAGTGTTTGTAATGTTGTTGTAATGTGACTGAATATCTGGTTAACACTTTGAAGCAACACAGAAAACCCTGAGAATTTAATATGACCATTACCCTGAATTTAAATGTGTATATTATGGGCCATATTTACTAAGTACTGCTAAAGTGGAAAGCATTTTATGGTCCATTCCAAAGAACAAGTCATAAGGCCAGCTGTTTATAATTTGTTATTCATATTATTTACAATACTATTCACTTGGAAAGACTGGGAGGTGTCTTTAAGCACTAAAAAAAATCCATATGCCTTAGATTTGTTTAGAAAATATGGCCCTTTATTTACTCAAAAAATAAAATAACATTAACTTGCACTGCTGTAAAAAGAGAATGCCAACAAATAATCTAAACCATGACAATAAAAAAATATATATATATATTCAGATATTAACAGAATAATAACTCTAATGCTAATAATAATAATACTGTTCTTGATATAATCTATTGAAGAGCTGAAATCTTTAATTGTGCAGGTTTAAAAATAGACTTTTATACGAATGCATAAAAAGCTGTTAAATGGTACTTTGTTCTAATCCAATGGGAAATTAGATGAAAAGTACCCTATTCTTGGACTGTTTACAATGTAGCACCTTTAAATTCAATAATGGTGAATTATATAGGCCAAAATGGAGGATCCAGGGCACTACGGATTTGTAGAAAAGAAATTTATTCTAGGCACACACAACGTTTGGAGCTGTACAAAGCTCTTTCTGAAGTGACTAGGCCAGTCACTTGAGAAAGAGCTTTGTACAGCTCGAAACGTTGTGTGTGCCTAGAATAAATTTCTTTTCTACAAATCCGTACTGCCCTGGATCCTCCACTTTGTTCATATACTTTGAAATTACACCAGACAGGTTTTTCCCTGAACCACGGAGCACCAGTACCTCTAATCGCAAGTATATTGCTTTTATTATACATATTTTGGTGTGCAGACATAACTCTTTATTTGAATTATATTGGCTCCAATGATTGTTCTATTGCTCAGCGTCAGGGCAGCATGTCTGCAAAACAGGGAGCTAACAACCTTGTGTAGCAAGATGCTTTAAATGTAATTTTGCTTAGCAATTGTAACAACCTGAAGAGGCGTTTCAGAACAACTCCTCCCTTCTGAAACCATCAGATTACATTTAAGATATAATGTGGAGACAGAGCATAGTTGCTACAGCCTCAGGTCACTTTAAGTGCAAATTCCAATTTCTCCTCTCTCATAATTGTGCTTCAGTTTTATAACCTTGAAAGCATTACATTATAGATTTACTCAAATCAACAATATATTCTAAATTATCATGCCAAGCAATTCATAATGGATATATATATATATATATATATATATATATATATATATATATATATATATATATATATATAATAATACTGAGTTAAGTTATGGTGAGTAAAAAAAAGTGACAAAAACCCTTCACAGGATATATATATATATATAATATATATATATATATATATATATATATATATATATATATATATATATATATATATATATATATATCTGGTAATAAAGAACCATAGGCACTCTGTCTGAATAGAAAAAATGGGTGCAAATCCTGTACAAATAAATAGGCAATATGATACCGCACGTGGACGATTATCAGAGGCAGCACTCCAAATGAATATCAAAAATCTTGTATTATTCAACAAAACATCATATATATATATATATATATATATATATATATATATATATATATATATATATATATATATATATTCTTCAGTGTTAGGTGATATCTTTTTTATTTGGACAACATTTATGTCATAGGACACGCTTTCTAGAGTTCTCCTCTCTTCCTCAGGTCGCAATACTGATTAACAAATAGAATATATGGCTAAAACAGGGTTTGGGAGAGCAGGGAAAAAAAACAGAAACAAAAAAAAACAGATGTACTGTAGATAAGGTAGGGTGAGAAAGTGTTTGAAACATGGAAGGGTGTAAAACAGTGACAAGGAACAGCATGGAGGGGGAAGGAGATGCTGTGGGGATGTGGGGGGGGGGGTGAAAGGTGTGGATAAGGAGAGAGGGAGGCAGGATAATTACAAACAATTCTGATAGTGTGTGAGAAATGCCATATCCGCATGAAGTCCTTTTGTTTTGGTGTCAAAGAGTCTTATCATTCTGAGTTCAAATGTTTTCCGTTCTTGCGTGCGTTTAAACATTCCATTATGTAATGATCTGTTGTGAGAAATAATGTCCCACAGGTGAGCAGTATCATCCTTCTTCGTGTTGTTGTATAGAGTATCTGTACATATTCATTCTGCCTTGAAGTTTTTGGCTGGTTTCCCCAATGTAGCATCCTTGGTCACATTTGTTGCATTGAATCATATACACCACATTCCTGGATGTGCAGCACTAAGATCCTTTAACATTTTGTGTTCCATGGTTGTGACTGGCTGTGGGATCTTGGCATATATGTTTGCAGAGTTTGCAACGTTTGTTGTTGCACGGTTTTGTGCCATTATCAGTGTCTTTAAGTTCGTTATTAAGTTTTCTGTTGACTAATTTCTATTTGAGGTTTGGTGGTTGCCGGAACGCAAGAATGGGAGGTTTGGGAAAGATTTCTTTTAATGAAGAACTCATTTATTCTGCACTATCGCAACTGGAATAACACGGCTATTTCCAATATATTTGTGTGTAGACAGCATACTGCAAGTAGTCATCCAAACAAAAAATTGTATTGAAACAAAAGGGCACTGCAACCAACGTTTCGGTCACCACAGAGGGACCTTCATCAAGGTTATGCAGTGGTCAAGTGCCTGTGACCCTCCTTATATATCCCAACACCCAGTGCATCCAGGACAATTAACCAATCACCGGACACCAAAATAAATCAACATCAGCTGTATTCAATACCAACGTGACCAATGTATTGAATACAGCTGATTCTCCATTTTGTGGAGAATCCAGAAACATCATTATTTCAATCCACGTTCATTTTAGACGCTATTTCTTTTCTTCTCACACATAATTTTTTCACTTTTGAGCACAAATTTTATTTCCAGGAAGTTGACACAGCTATGGGCACAAGCTTTGCACCCTCTTATGCAAATCTCTTTATGGGGTGGTGGGAATCACATTATATTTTTTCTAGTCACAATACCTTTCGTAATAAAAAGATTTATTGATGATCTTATTATCATTTGGAAGGGTGATCACACTACACTGAATTTTTTTTATTAATTATCTTAATCACAATATATACAATCTGCACTTCACAGTTAATTTTCACCAACACACATTAATTTTCTGGATCTCCAACTATTCATTGATGTTTATGGGAATATAGAAACAGATGTGTTCCGGAAAATTAACTCCAGGAACACATTTCTAAGGGCGGACAGCTGCCATCCCAATGTGGTGATCAGGGGGATACCCAAGGGACAGTTCCTCAGACTGAGGAGGAATTGCTCTACTTTGGAGTGCTTTCTTTCTCAGTCTTACCCAACAGTTTGTGGATAGAGGTTATCCTGTTTGTGATCTAAGAGAGGCTTTTCAAACAGCATTTCATACAGATAGATCCACTCCTCCCATTGCATAAAGTATCACCGCATATCAAACATAAAAAGATGGGGAATAAATCTAAGAACAGGCTGTCAAATGACTCTCCTTTGTTTATCGCTCAATTTAACAAACAAAGCAACAGTGTTAAATCTATCATAAAAAAGCACTGGGGGGTTCTTGAAATGGATCCGATATTGAATAAATACATTAATTAGGGTCCACAATTTGTCTTTAGACGTGCTAAGAGAATCGGTTCCTACATTTCCCCCAGTGATATTTCCACTTCAGGAATTAGACAAAAGTCCTTTATTACTAATGGTTCCTTTCAATGTGGCGCATGTATCACATGCAGACACATGAAACCATCAACCTTTTTCCTCCCCAGCTCCCACCAAATTGTTGATCACAGTAAGACTAATAACAAAAATTACAAAATGAACAGTTTTATTAACTGTAATAGTTATCATGTGGTGTATTTAATTACATGTGTGTGCAGTAGAAGGTATGTGGGAAGAACCACGAGGGCTTTAAAGACCAGAATACAGGAGCACCTTAAACTAATTAGGAATAAAGACCTGAATCACCCACTGTCTAAACACTTTGTAGAATGTGGGTCAGGTGGGATAAGGAATTTTTCTTTTTTGGGAATCAAATTAGTACATCAACACAAAAGAGGAGCTGATCTAATCAATCTGCTGGACCGCAGGGAAGCGTATTGGATCTTTATGCTCCAAACACGCTTCCCTTTGGGGATGAATGTAGATTGGAGTTTGGGTCACTTTCTCAAATAGAATCCATACTGATTCCCTTCTTAGATATCCTTACCGAATACCCTATGACAATCCTTGTCTTGGGGTATAAGGAATGATGATTCCTGCAGTAGACTGTATTTATTATGTATTTAAACAGTGGGTCTATAATCATTCTTACTGTTTGGTTCTGTCATGATTTTGATATTGATGTTCAATTTTTCATGAATTTTTCATGTTTTTTATGTTTGTTATGATTTTCTTCATTATCCTTATCATGATTATTCATGAATTTTGTACACATTCTCTGAATTAATTCTTCAATGTTTATTAATTTTTTCAGTATGCATATGCTCTGTAGTATATATATATATATATAATATAAATATATATATATACATATATATACATATACACGTATATATATATATATATATATATATATATATATATATATACTGTATATATATAATTATTGTTGAATCACCATATATCAGCATTAGGTTTCTTTTAACTAGACACATTTTCATAATTTTTCCTTTTTTTTCATCATTATTTTCTTTATTTTGTTTTTATTAATGTTTTTAACTTACTTTACCCTTATTGGGTTAATGTGTGTTGCAGATAGGTCTCTTTTTCCCTTTTTCTTTAATTGTAACTCATTCATTATTAATAAATATGTTTTTTGTTTTGTTTTGGAGCTTAGGCTGAGTCCCCGCTAGCGCTGAGCGCGCTGGCGCTCAAAGCATGCTTGGCGGGTGTCCTGCGTCTGCTTGGGCGCTTGCGGGGGGGTGGAGGTTTTTTTTGGGCGCAAAACGGCGGCGGATCAGCTGTGTTAAAAGGGGACAGATCTGCACTAGTTCTTTACTCCTTGATAAAGAACAAGACGTTCAAAACGCGTACGAGGTTTTTTCCTATGCTGCATTGACTCCATTAAAGATTTTTGTACTTTGGATCCTCTCCTGACTCCCGTTTTTTGGTTGTGCTCTACTCATCTCAATCTGAATTACTTCAGCAGCAGCACGTCTACCCTACATGGAGGTGTTCGTGAGTTCTAACCTTTATTATTGCCTTACTGCCTTATTATTCCCAATAAAATTGTGAATTGTGGGTTTTTCTCATTCACTCTCAGTTTTCAGGGAACTCTGGTTATATTTGGCTGTGGACCTACTCACCTGTATATTGTATACACCTACATATGCTATTGGACTTACTACCTTTCAATACAAGCTAGGTATTTGAGCATTTTGACAAACTCTCTCTATAGGTACAAAAATAGGCTGCCCAAACAGACTTTTCGGTCCCGGAACGGGACCTTTCTCAAGGGAGGTGCTAGCAAAGCAAGTCAAACCACTCACAGACATGTTTCAACCTTGATGGGTATCATCAGTGTGAGGTTGGTTTATACTTGCTTTGCAATATATTGCAAAGCAAGTATAAACCAACCTCACACTGATGATAACCATCAAGGCTGAAACATGTCTGTGAGTGGTTTGACATGCTTTGCTAGTCCCATGCTGTGCTTAAAAGCTGTGTGAACGGCGATGCATCAGCTTAAATGGGCTCCATGTGTATGGATATTCCAGGCATAAGGTGACACAGTGTGTGTTCATTTGCATGTCATTTCCCAGAATCCCTTGCTGCAGTGGTATCACTGTATGCTAAGTGATAATGGTTGAAAGGCAGGGTTGTAGACCTGTCTAAGACATGTGCATGTGCACACTAGTGATTATATATATATATATATATATATATATATATTTATATTATATATATATATATATCACACAGTCTGTTTTTTTTTTTTTAAACATATGTGGGCCTGCTCCCTTGCCACTCTAAAAGGGCAAACATTTGTTAACAATTTGGCCATATCGGTTGAACTTTTGGCCCCACAAGTTTGATCTCATTTTTCATGGATTTTTCGAAACTTCTAAAAAGTTCAATGGAAACCGCAACTCTCCTCTTTCCAACTCACCTTTCACTGCCATACTAAACTGCTTAACATTTTTCTTTCTTCAGATATGTATTAATCCCAACTGGCTCCAAGCAGCATGAACTGAATATGTTGTGGAATTTACTATTACATTGTATAAAGGTAAGCTTTGGGATTTACATTTAAAATGATCTTAAATCATGAAGCATTTTTTTTAGAAATGGTACATGACTTGTTTTATTTTAGTGCCAACGATCAAAGTGGCTTATGAAACATTGAGGCACAGCACATTGGGCTGTATTTTAGAAATATGTAAGCGATATCCATGTTATAAACTAAACAAAAAAAAGGAGTGGAGAGAGGCTTTCTAAAGTAGATCCCTATTTCTTCAAAAAGTTTGCAAATACAAAAGTAGCTCCCCCCCCAAACAGGTCAGGTTTTCAGGATCTCTGCTTCAGCACAATGTGACTTAATTAGAGGCTCAGTCCAAGACCTGTGCTGAAGCAGGGACTGATTGAACCACCTGTGCTGAAGCAGGAATATCCTGAAATTCTGACATGGGTTGGCGGTGTTGATGACTGGAGGTGAGCACCCCTGCTCTATAAGTAATACCATCACACTTCACACTACCTCAGTGCAAGCCACAACGTGGTTGTTCGCCTGGGTGATCTGCATCAGATATTACAATGGAGGACTTGTCTGCGGAAGTGTAAAACCGCCCAGGCGTGAGACTACCTGTATATGCAGTAATTGGGCTATTCTATCAAGGTCATGCATTGCTACTCAATAGGGATGAGGATTGAGGCTGTAGCCACTCCCCACTCGCATGGATAACGTGGGAACGCCCGGAGAGAGGGGATGTGGCTGTGAATGAATCAGTCCACCCACCTTATGTGCAATCATCTGAAGCAGCACGGAGCCGCTTTATATATTTTTTTATTTTTAACCTTGTCCTGTGCTGCGGTGATATCTGCTCTGTGAAGAGGAATAGGTGCAGCTCCTGGTAAGTACATGCTGTATTTTTTTGTTACACCATTTATTCTCCCCCCCCCAGCACAGTAATCATGCTACTACTGACAGCGTGTCCATGTGCTCTTTATTTCAGCTGAACATTTCTTGTGTGTGTGTTTCTTCTCAGTAGTCTCTCAGCCTGTGTTCACTGGGTGTGTCTGTATTTTACATTCCAACTTCTGCCAAGGGGCTTGGTGTTCACCTTCTGAGTCTTGACTTGTGTCTGATCCATGTGCTAGTCTAGTAATCTCAAATCCGTAACCGTATATTCTTCCCTTGCGATTTCAGATGTTTTTTTTTTTTTTTTACTGTGGGTTTAGTCTAATTTAAGGGGTTTCTTCCTTCTGGGGGAAACAAGTGTACAGTATGTGTATGGGTTGTGCACTAGATGATTAATGTAGATTTTGTTCAGGTTGTGATAACTTCAGTAGGGTTGGCAGGAAAAGATTCTTGTGAATGAAATAATTTGAGACTACAGGAATCTTGTTCACATTGATGTGCAAAAGTTTCTGCTCTCCAACAGGGATCATCATGCTCCTAAACTTTACACATTTGAATGTATTAGCAAACATGTATTTACAGTACAGCTGGCTTGTTTAACCGTTTTCAGGAGTGCCACATTCTTCTGGAATGAATGATATACACCACCCTCATGACTTGTGGTGTTTGCATGCATTGTGCTGCAGGGAAATTAATTTTGGTTGAGATTTAAGCGTTTAATCCAGATTTTACTACACCATGCGCTTAACATTTTGATCAAAGGGATACTTGTATAACCACATTCTAGCTCAAAAATGTGCATTCTTATTCTGCCCAAAATAAGTGTTTTAAGAATGATATAATTTATGGACTAGTGGTGTTTTAAACGAATTGGGATCTGTTTATGTCCATGGGCTTTTTCAGGTTTGTATTGTAATTTGTCTACGTATTTGTTACGTTTTAAAATTTAAGGTGAGGGGGAGTTATTGAAATATATATCCTAATTTTTTTTTTTTTTAACGTATCAATCAATAGCCTCTTTGTTCAAGAGCTGTTAACGTTGAAATACAAATGCATGCTTTATCAGCCATTCTGGTGCACTGTTTCTAACTCCCTTCGTAATGAAACTTCTGTCACTACTTGCAAAGCCTGAGCAGTTTGTCCAACTGCAATTGTTATTTGTGATCTATCAGCCTTTGAGGAAGATGTTTGCTTCACTACCCCACAGCCTCAAAATAACCAGTTTAGCAGCTTGAAGGTTTGTGACACTGACAGATTGTGTAAATGGAAATTAATCATAATAACTTGGTTACCTACAAACTTCTCAAAAGCTCCTCCCTTTTGAATCTTTTGACGTGTAATCCACACTCTATTGATGTCATCAGGGCAGTCCTGGTTATATGTATGATATTTATCGGGTTTGGTAAATATTAACTTGAAAGTTAATGGAAAAGATTGTTTGCACAATAGGTGCGGTGAGGTGTTAAGCACCATCAGAAATCAGGCATTCTAGTGTGTGTCTCTGTGTGTATTATCTATCTCTATATATCAATCTCTCAGAAGCACATGCCCCATAGTGTATGATCAATGTATTAAATGGATTTAATTGGAGTATCCATAAAAATGTACACTCACAAACAAACTTGGTATAAGCGCAGTATGAATAGACCTGACAGGTGGGACTAGCTGCTGGGCTGTGATGCAGGAACAGATCAAACGCCTCACTCACCCCTGCAACCACAGGTAGGAACCACCTCTGTCAAGTCTTGGATAAATCATTTTATCTTCACCATTCATTTGATTGGTCATCACTTGAAGTCAGGATTTTAGTGATAGTATAACAGGTTGTGAATGTTCACGTTCTAGCCCTGTGATATTTTTATTATATTAATCCGTTATTAAATATGAGTATATTTAGAGGAAGTGCTTCTAGTCATTATATTTATTTTCTGTATCTAGCAGTTGTACATTGGTAGTTGATTAGAAGCAGTTGGGCCTACACTATTAACCCCATCCTTGGCACCGTCCCATTGCTTAACTTCATTTTCTTGACCAGACATTTTACATTGTGTAGTTTCATTGTGAAACTTTAATCACATTCACCTAAAAATCTGATTTTAGTGCTGATTAACTTTTTCATACTGTAGTTATACATAGTTCTAGATGGTAAGTTCCTTGTGATGGGCATCTCCTCCTTCCCATTGTCTGTGTATATTGACATACAGTATCTGTACTCCTTTCAAAAAACAAAAAACCATAATAATAATAATAAAAAAATCATACAATGTTGTTGTGCTCCTTCCCACAATGCACAGTGGAATAAGTCCACACCATTCATATAAAAGTTGATACTAATTGGAGGGAAAAGGTAATTTCATTTAAACCTGATTAATGTGTAGTATGTGAAGGTGTTATTTAGTATATGAAGGTGTTGTTTTGGTATATGAAGGTGTTGTTTTGGATTTTCCTTCCTCACTCCTAATTTACACTTGCTGCTAAAATTGTGCCTTTTTTCCAATCTTATTTATTTAAACACAATTCTTCGTTTCTGGAGTAGGACGTCTATTGCAACCAGACAAAAGCTCATCAACCTTTTTTGCCATCTGAAAGGGCAGCAATGGGGTTCATATCCATTGTTCTCCACATCTGTGTATTGCTAGCCAATCCAGCACAGGAGGAGTTAATACCTTGTAAAAACCTGTTTGCCACGTGCATGTAAACAAGACTTATGAAGGCTAAAGATTGCTTTTCTTCCCTGCGACTGTATTGCTCTTACTTGGGATATTGGCCTTGTTATTAAACAAATGTATAGCTAATATAAAAGCATGCTAGCTAAACTCTTGATGTGCGTGCAGTTATGCCGTTACAGTGGGGCTGAAGTTGCAAGACACGGGCAGCCTGAAGTTTCAGTCAGAATATGTAATGCTGGTTTTATAGGCAAGCAGCCGCAAACTGTCACTGCTTTTCTTGCCATCGCTTCCTTTCTTGCTGCCTTGGTTAAGAGAGGTGGATAATATGGAAATACCAGTTGGAGAGGTTGGGCTCTGGGCTCGGCTGATGGGAGGAAACTTCTCCCTCTTCCTGTAGTTTTTGTTTAATCCCCGCAGCAGGTGTATTGTCGCCTTACCCAGACACACAGTGAGACCTTAACCTAGAGCCCTGGCAGACTGCGCTGTTATGTTTTTTTTTGTATCAATCTTTTTTATTTGCATTGACATTTACAGGAATGAGTACATACTTTTCAATAACATAAAACTGTTTAAGTTCGACTGTATTGAGTGCATGCTAGCCAACATTGTTTTTTAATAGTTGGGGATAAGGGAGGGGGAGGGGTGGGGGGGGGGGGGCTGGGAGGGGGAGGGGGGCTGGGAGTGGGGGGGGGGGGGCTGGAATGGGGGCTGGGAGTGGGGGGGGGAGGGGTAGACAGACAGGGGGGAGGGCTTATGTTTTAAAAGGATTAGTGCAGGACTTCTCTGTGAGCTGTGTTAGGCTCTGACCGATGGTATACAACTCACTCGGGGTTCCCTGAATCCTCAGGCAGTGGAGGAGTTACAGTTTCTCTTCTACTTTGCAACGTGTACTGGAGGCACTGGCCAATTTACACACCCTTTTTTAAAAAAAAATTTAATCGTTGATTTAGAATGTAAGATTTATTTAATGGCTTTGCGTGAATGCTAAATGTTACATATACATTTTCCCATAAAAATAATTTTATGTTATGGTGGGTGAAAAAGGCAACAAAAAACCCCACCACCATTGCATTTGCTTATATGGTCTTTCAGGCAAAGGTGGCACGTCTGCTCATTTGCATGTCGTTTCCCAGAATCCCTTGCTGCAGTGGAAGCACTGTATGCTACGTGATAATGGTTGAAAGGCAGGGTTGCAGACCTGTCTAAGGCCTCGGCCATGCTCCCTGCTGGCGTGCTGAGGCGCAGGGAAAGCGGGTGCTTTCCCTGGCCTTGCGGTTGCTTACCGCACACGCTGTCAGCGGGCCGTCGGGGGGGGGGGGGGGCGCGGGGGTGGGCGCGTCACTGGCCGGGGGCGGGCCAGTGATGTCACGGAACTGGTTCGCCCTCATTGGGCGAACCGCTCATGTGACCGGCCTGTCGCGCCGGCAAGCGGGGGAATTTTAAATTCCCCTAAGACCTGCGCTTCCGCAAGCGCGCGGAAGCGCAGGTGAGCCCCTACTAAAGCCGCTCTAATTGCGGCTGTAGGGGCTCAGTGCTGAGCGGGAGCGCGCGTCAGCACGCTTCTGCCAGCAAGCGCTAAACATGGCCAAGGCCTAAGACATGTGAATGTGCTCACAATAAATTTATTTAGCAGCTTTGTTAGTGTAGAATAAATGATTTCTTCAGTATTGGGTGATACACTTTGGGGGGGGGGGGGGGGTGGTGGCGGCTAACAATTTGTCATAGGACAAGCTTTTGAGAGTTCTCCTCTTTTCCTCAGGTCGGCAATAATGATTAACAAATGGAATCTATGGCTAAAACAGTGTTTGGGAGAGGAGGGTAAAAAAACAGATGTACTATAGATAAGGTGCGAAAGTGAAGACATGGAAGGGTGTAAAACGGTGACAAGTAACAGCATGGCGGGGGGGGTGAAGGTGTGGACAAGAGAGAAAGACGGGATAATTACAAACTATTCTGATTGTGTGTGAGAAACATATACACCACATTCCAGTCACAACCATGGAAAACTCAATGTTAAAGGATCTTACTGCTGCACATCCAGGAATGTGGTGTATATGGTTCAATGCAACAAATGTGACCAAGGATGCTACATTGGGGAAACCAGCCAAAAACTTTAAGGCAGAATGAATATGCACAGACACTCTATACCAGGGGGGCGCAAACTTTTTTCCCTGCGCCTCCCTGCCGGCTGTCCCCTCACTCCCGCGCCCCCCTCCCAACCCCAACTTACCCGCGCTCCGGCGTAATGACGTCACGTTGCCATAGCAACGTGACGTCACATGACCTCGCAGCGTCATTTTGACGCCGCGTTGCCATGGCAACACAGGGAGGAAGCCGCCGGAGCCACGGTAAATTAGGTTTACAGAGGCCCTGCAGCTCCCCCGGCACTTAATTTAAGTGCCTTCGGGAAGCGCGCGGGGCCTCTGTAAACCCCGCGCCCCCCGTCGGCAGTGTCGCGCCCCCCCTGGGGGTCGCGCCCCACAGTTTGCGCACCGCTGCTCTATACTACACTACGAAGAAGGAAGATACTGCTCACCTGTCGGACATCATTTCTAACAACCGGATCATTCCATAAATGATTTAAAAATAAAAATCCTCAATGAAATGTTTTAAACGCACCCAAGAAGGGAAAACATTTAAACTTTGACACCAAAACAAAAGGACTTCATGCAGATAGTGTGTGAGAAACCCCATATCAGAATTGGTTCATTATCCTGTCTGCCTCTCCATCTCTCTTTATCCACACCTTCCCCCTCCATGCTGTTCCTTGTCACAGTTTTACACCCTTCCATGTCTTCAAAAACTTTCTCGCCCTACCTAATCTACAGTACATCTGTGTCCCCCCCCCCCCCCGCTCTCCCACACTGTTTTAGCCATAGATTCCTTTTGTCAATCAGTATTGTTGACATGAGGCAGAGAGGAAAACTCTCGAAAGCTTGTCCTATGACATAAATCGTTCCAAATAAAAAAGGAAATCGCCTAATACTAACGAACATATATAGCTATTTCGCACGCACACGTTGCATCAGCAATTTTAAATTCCAAAATTAAAGGTGAAGCCCTGTTCTGCTTCCCTTTTGTCGTTTGGATTGTACTCTGATATCCAAGTGGTTAATGTTGGGCACCAGAGGTTTGTGTGTGTGTGTGTGTGTGTGTGTGTACAGTGATGTGTTCCCTGGACTTAATTTGCAAGAGAGCTGTAATCTGTGGGGCTGTTTCAGACATGCATGGGGAGGGGAAGCCCATGCATTTGCCTTTCCAGGGACTATGCCTGGACTATTTTTAATGCAATTACCTTAGGCTCATTGTAGGGAACCAGGGAGAGACCGACCACCTGCTGAGAGGACTTCCATTTAAAAGCTGAAGCATTGTCCTCCCCTGTCTGAAATAGAGCTGACAGGGGCCTGTGTGAGAGCCCCTGTATGGAGTTCCGCAAATGGTCTTCGGCACGGATGCTGCAGTATTTGTGGGCAGCGTCTGCTGGAGACTTGAGAGCTGGATCGTGGGGGAGGGTCATCAGTCACCCCCCCATTGATGATCCCAGCGTGGCTGCAGGACCTCAGTGACATTCAGGAGTGAGCTGTGGCGACCCCCAGATGTACGATTTTGGGGTATCCACCCCCTCAGCTGGTGATCCCCACCACACAGGGCTAGGTAGCTAGGAGGGTCCTAGTCACATCTCCCTTTTGTGTTCCTGAAGAGAACCAGGATGTTTTGGGGTATCAAGTCGGGTAACGGTCCCCACCAAACCAGCCAAGAAGCCAGGTGGCTACCAATTGGCTTTTTGCTCGGTAGCTAGCAGGCTATTAGCCCTTTTCCCTGATTTGTTCCCTGGACTAATGGGAAGTAGCCAGAGGACTGTTACCACCTCTTGGACTGTTTCACAAGCACTAAAAGAGCCCATAATAGTGGTGTTACACGCATGGCTGCTATTCCTCGAAACTGTGTTATTTCACAGATCTAATCATGAGTACAATTGTATCTAAAAACTGTTTCTGTTTACAGCCATTGTGCTGTACATTTTTTCACAGAATCGTAAAAAGTATCTTGCTGCTTACAAATAGTTCTATTTTCCAGGAGCTGGAATAATGATGCTAGACCCAGGGTGGGCAATGGCCAGGGTGTGGCGAATTGGCAGTGAAACTGTGACGAATGGTAGCCTAGCCCCTCTGCCCCCTTCTCCCCCCCCCCCCCCCTTTCCTGCTTCTTACTGCACCGGCAGCCACAGGGACAGGAGAAAGAGCAGCAGCACGTAGAGGAAGCCCTCTCCCCTCCCCCTACTTCTTACTGCATCGGCAGCCACAGGGACAAGAGAAGTAGCACGGAGAGGAAGCTCTCACTCTCTCCTCCTCTCCCCCTCCCTTTTTCCCCCCTGCTTCTTACCGCACAGGCAGCCACAGGGACAGGAGAAGCTGCAGCAGCACAGAGAGAAAGCTCTCCAGCCTCACTCCGGTGCTTGCTCCTCAGCTGTGCAGGGAGGGAGAAGCCAGCCGGCCCCAGCCACTATCAGGGGGTTGAGAGTGACTTTGGCTGTACTGATCAGCTCCACCATGAGCCATAGACCCGGGGAGCAGCCCCCAGCACAGCCTCTCTAAACCCCCACAGCCTGCATAAGCACCCACCACCAGGCTTAGGATACCCCTCCCCCATGCCCAGGTACCCCCATCAGAACCTGATGTCCTCTCCTGCTGCCCAGATCCCCACTCATGCTGCTTTCATGCTCCCAGACCACCCCCTCTCAGACTGCCCTGACCCTCCCCTCTCACGCTGGCCTGACCCTCCCCTCTCACGCTGGCCTGACCCTCCCGTCTTGCGCTGCCCTGAACCTCCCCTCTCGCGCAGCCCTGACCCTCTCCTCTTGTGCTGTCCTCATCATCCCCACTCACGCTGCCCTCAGCATCCCCTCCCATGCTGCCAAGACCACCCCCACTTCCCCACAGCTGCACCAAGCCTGTCCACACGGCACCCACCCTGCCCCCACTGCTGCTGCGGAGTTACCGCCTCCCGCCGACACAGTTCCCCTGCCCTACGCCCCGCGCGTTATGCACCCTCCTATGTGCCCTACATATAGGACGGGGGGCTGCTTGATGATGAGGGGACTGCTGAAAGGGACTGGGGGAGATCATGATGATGGGGGTTAAATGAGATGGGGGTGAGGTAATGATGAGGAGGAGGGTAGTGGTGGTGGTGTGAGAGGACAATGAAGAGGGGGGTGAGAGGATGAGGGGGGTTGTGATGGGAGAATTTATAAACTTGTTCAATCAGTGTGTGTTGTTTAAAATTTTCGCATGCGCAACATAATGCCTCAATTTTTACATGCTGTGGCTATTTTCACTTCTAATTCGCCACACCTGTGGCTACATTGAAAAATAGGTTGCCCACCCCTGTGCTAGACTACTGGTTTTATGGATTTCTTTTGTAATCTAGATTGTGGTACAGTATATAAGCAGAGCCCTGATTCTGTTAGGAATAGCCTTACATTTTGTCTTCGCAATGGTATAATTAAACCGCTACAGTATCTGCAGGCAATTCAATATATGCTTAATATTCCTGGCCTGTACAAGAGAAAAGTTTAACTCCTGAACGTCTGTTTAGTTTTATGGGCCTATATAATTTCAAATGTATTCAATTGATGTACATTGTTACTATATTATAATTCTACAGTGTTTTTTGTTTTTGTCAGTGTTCTGCCTACTTGCACTTTCCAACTTTCTCAAACTTGTAATTTATAAGAGGGCTGAATATACAAAGCCTTCATTCAGGCCCTTTGTGTCAGGGTGCCCAGGGTATATATCCATTTTTCCTCAGTTCATTGTAGAACGATATCCAAGTCAACTGTTCTAATACCCCAAGACTTGATTAATGCATTGAAATTGTAGGCATGTTGTGTGTCCCCTGTGGACTTGATTCACGTGTCTTGATATGGGAGTAGTAAGGGAACAAATAGCGCACAGCTAGGGAGCCAGGTGGAGATAAAAATAAAATTCCATTTATTTCAGTGCATAGCTGATGACATCTTCACCCCGTTGGGGACAGAAAAACACACCTCCTACGCATTTCGGACTGGTTGGTCCTTTATCAAGGAGTCTGGTAGATGGAGCAATCAGTTACCTTTATATACCCGTAACTTCATTAAACTAATTAGACAAACGCCCCACAGGCCTTGGTGCCTTTGTGGTGGCGCCCCGCGTGACGTCACGCGCATGCACAATGGGGATTTTTACACGATCGTGCACAGATTTGTCTAATTAGTTTAATGAAGTTACGGGTATATAAGGTAACTGATTGCTCCATCTACCAGACTCCTTGATAAAGGACCTACCGGTCCGAAACACATAGGAGGTGTGTTTTTCTGCTCCCAACGGGGTGAAGATGTCATCAGCAATGCACTGAAATAAATGGAATTTTATTTTTATCTCCACCTGGCTCCCTGGCTGTGCGCTATTTGTTCTCTTCTTACTGCTTCTGGATTTCCCTTCATGGCTGGCACGCAACTGATTATTCCTGGAGATGATGCGAGTGGGTTAGAGACTTTAAGACTGCAATAGTTGAGTACTTTCATGTGTTTATTCAAGTGACTCAATGGTCTATATATTATACTCGCTCCCACTGGTTTCTTCATGAATTGTTATATACTGTAATAACAGTCTTTATCTGGATGAAGTTATACTGGGGTTGAGCACCCTATTTCTCCTTGCTTTGATATGGGAGTATCTAGTTTCTGATGGTTCCCATGTGTTTGCCCACATACTTCATTACACATTTACACGTGGCCATATGGATCACCCTCATTGACTTGCAATTGATGAATTTCTTTGTCATAGGATCTTGTTATTCCAATTTTGGATTTTGTTTTCAGGGGTATATATACTGCCAAGCTTTGCAGCTGCCAATCATTTTGCATTTCAGGCAGGGACCCACTATTTCAGTAGTGAAAGTGACCTGTTTTAATCCAACACCTTTAAGGATTTGTAAGTCATTTTTCAAAGTTATTTTGTAAACATGATTAACTGAGACTTGTTACTGTATGTAAATCAAGAGTTTGCACAGACCGTTAAAAATAATAAAAAAATATTTGGATACCAACCAGCTTTATTTACCGTACTAAACATGGCACTGTCCTTAGTTCACTTTCATCGTAGGTGGGGGCTGTTCCTTTTTAACGTGCTTTGTGTCTATAAATACATTTCTTTCCACCATTCAGTTTCTCATTAAGTTCCAACTCTGAGGTGCTGTAGTTTGGAGACCAAATCATTTAACTGTTAGCTCAAGTTGCAACCTTTCTGAATCACGGCTATCAAAACCCGTTAAAGCAACACAACTCATTTAATTTTTTACATTTCAAAATAATCAGAGGACCAAAAAAAATCATCATATTTACACCCAATTCTAGCTAAAAGTGAATGTTTTCATATGTTCTGGATTCTGTAAACATCGCTTAATAACAGGATACAAGCATCATTCTTCTATTGCATTTGTTTGGTTACCTGTCTGTGTTGGGAGTTCTGTTGATGCCTTAGGCACTGTTTCTGAAGCTGATCACCTCCCACATTGTCAACTTTTAATATATTGCTAGTTGATTAGGTGGAATGATCATGTACCTATTAACCTGCAGAACAGGTTATCTATAGGAATTGTCCTTCGTACTCGGGGTTACATAAATGTTCTGCAGTTGTTAACCTGCAAGGACTGAAATCTGTAATATTTGGGGGTCCCATGCATTTTTTTTTTTTATATATATACACTCGAAGCAGGGGTTCTCTGGACCTGAATTCCCTTCTGTTCTGGGGACCCCCTACTCCAGAGATGCTTGCCTCGAAAGAAAATGTACTATGAGAAAATAGTGGGTTTTGGGTTTTGGGTTTTTTATTTTACATTTTCAAAAACAACTCTGACTTTTTTTTTTTTTAAATGTAAAAATCCTTTTTGTTTGTATAGCAACCATTTACAAAGTTACATCCCCTTCCTCTTCTGAAACAGGCTCTGGCACACCCCCTTTTTTGAGCCCTGCCCTCTAGTAGTGCACCAATTGTATCTAGTGACTGCCTGGTCACTTGATCTTCCCCACAGAACTTTGCATCTTCTGCTGCACAGACAGCCATTTAGTGAACCCCCAAACTGAATCTTCGCAGATCGATCACAGGAGAACGGATCTATCGGCCACTTGGCTAATTACTTATCATTGTGTAAATTATATTGATGCACATGTTAAAAGGAAAAAATAAAAAAAAATGGCAGCTTGGACTGCCGGTTCTTTTTTGAATTTTTTTTTTCCCTTTTAATATGTGCATCAATAAAAACCACACAATAAGTAATTAGCTAAGTTGACAATCGATTTGTTCTGTTTGTTGCATTGTACTACATTAAAAATGTCATGCTAACGAGGCGCATGCACGAAGGCCACGGGTATGGTAGCATAAGTGTCTAGCTCCGTGCTGCGCTCACCGAAAATTTTGTTAACACCCCGAAAAGTGCGAATTTTATAATAAAAAGCGAGGAAACACTGACTAAACATACAAGGATGGCCCCGAAAAAGCCAGCAAGCCAGAAGAAGCAAAAATTGGCGGACGTCAGGACTTACTTTGGAGGAGCTGGCTCGAGTGGCGGGACAGGGGAAATGGCGCTTGCTTCAAACCCCGACACGGACACTGAGCAAGAAGGCGAGGAGGAAGGGCTCAATAATCAATCACTTTTACCAGTACGGCGTTGTGACTTTGAAAGGCTGTATAACGACCTAAAGTCTCTCCTGCAGGCTGAGATTAAAGAGGGATGTCGTGAAGCTAGGAACAAGAACGGACGACTTGGAAAATAAAGTGGATCACACGATCAAAGTAGTTAAGAAAACGGAAAAAAAGACTGGAGACTTACAGCGGCAAATAGACGAGTTGAAAGAACGTCAGGAAGATGCAGAGAACCGCGACAGGCGGAATAATCGAATACGGGGGGTCTCTGAAGAGGTAGGAGACTGTGAGGAGTTCATCGCGCGCTGGCTGGAGTCCCTGCTGCCTGATTGTGGAAAGGAAGCTCTGGCCATGGATCGCTGCCATAGAGCCCTCCGCTCCCGACCAGTGCAAAATGAGCAGCCCCGGGACATTATCATCCGGCTGCATTTCTATACTACCAGGGAGGCAGTTTTGCGCCAAACGAGGGCCCTACCAACGGTGGAATTTGAGGGCAGCAGAATGCTCATTTTCCAGGATCTGTCCCCTGTCACACTGCTTAGACGCCGCAGCTTGTTGCCAGTCACAAAGATCTTACGGGACCAGAACGTGCGGTATAGATGGACCTTCCCGTTTGGGTTGTTGGTGGCGAGGAACGGGAGGGCCATCACAATGAAAGATCCCACGGAAGGGCCGGAATTCCTAGCCAAGTTGGGCCTGAAGGGGGCCCCCACAAGGGAGGCTGAGGAAGCAGAGTCACTAGAGCCCGAGTGGAGTGGAGGGGTTGGCTCGCCCAAGGCTAAAGGGAGCAAGAGATGAAAGACTAAAATAGCCACCGCAGCGGCTCAGTTATTATTAAAAGTTGTCCAGTTCACTATGGAAAAAAATGCCTGCCTGTTGAATCGTAGGATCTACCAATATGAGTTGCCAGGTCACCTACAATGCCCCTGTCAGTAGGATACAGGGGAATAGCAGCCCACAGTTGGGCCGCGAAGATCCCACACCAACCTAAAAGCTCGGCGACAGCTCCTGTTAAAAGAAGGGGTAAATACTTTTGCTCCCCGACCTGGATGTGGAGAGAAGATGGCGGTCGAGATGGCGCTTCTCTGGATCCAGCTTGAGGCGCAGAACCCGGAAGAGGTGAAAAGGCGGGAGGAGAGCGCGCGCTCCATCCTCCTCGAGGCAGAGGAAAATCCAAAATGGCGTCCGGAAACCGGAAGTCGTCATCACAATGAGCCGAAAGGAGGGAAGCCATCTTGGATGGTGCAGATGACGTCACCGGGACACGAGAACGCATCGGGGAGCAACACATGGGTCTGGAAAGCCCCCTACAGGCGCAATTTAAGTTGCCGGACATGGAGCGGAATGTAGAAGGGGAGGGAATAAGAGATGGACGGGGATAATACAGGGCAAGAAGGGGGGGAGAGGGGGGGAGAGGGGGCAGAGGAGTAGGAAGGAGAGGGGGCCCGAGGAGCAGGAAGGAGAGGGTAGAATAGAATACAGGGCGACAGGAGACAGATCGAGGAGAGGCACTGGAAAATGTAAGGAAGGGAGGTTAGAAAAGGGAAGAGGAGGTAGGAGACAGTGAGGAATTAGGATGGAGACTAGTGGGAGGTACGAGGGGGGTGATAATAACCATCATAATTATATCAAAGGTAGACTGTTAGGATGTAAACGCCAAGCAAGCTGCAGGGACCTATAAGCAGTAGGATGCACCAAAGTTCACACAGGCAAGTTGGGGCATTTAAAGTTTTAGATTAGAAGGAGAAGATGGGTGTGTAGAGAGCGCGGACATGGGGTGGAGGAGGAGTTACATACCCCGGGGTCGGCATGGGTCTCAGTTGGGTCCGGGGGAGGTGGGTTCCCCTGGAACCCGATAAATGGACCCGTTGGGGGATAATTGCGGGTCGTGGACAGGGATCCACGAGAGCCGTCACCCCAAAGGTGCTGGACTTGGCTACAGGGCGGGGAGGCCCTGGAGCCGACGACAAATTGTTTTTTATGTGCATGTATTCATGTTGTGTTTTCACTTTTGTCTCCCCTTCTGGTTTTTCCTTCTGTGTCACTCCCTGCCACCCCTCACCCCTCCCCCCACATGTGAGAGCAAGGAAGGGGACGGGGAAGTCGGAGAAGACAGAGCTGGGAACAGCACGCCGCCTGACAGGGGCAGAACAGCTCGGGAGCACACCGACGGAGACAGGTCACGAATTAAGCAAAATGAATAATGAGAGCAGGTGTATTTCCCACAATGTTAAAGGCTTTAACAGCCCAGCAAAACGTAAGTTGGCCCTTAAGGATTACAAACGTCATAAGGTTGACATTCTTTCTCCAAGAGACTCACTTCTCCAGGGGTAGTTTCCCAAAATTTTTAGATAAGTACTTTAAAATAATACACCTAGCATCAGCACAGGAAAAGAAGAGAGGTGTAGCCATAGCAATCCATAATAGGATATCGTTTATGCTAGAGAAGAAGGTGGGGGATAGGGAAGGTAGATTCCTTATCCTTGTGGGATCCATACAGGACCAGCCCCTTACGCTGGTGTCAATATATGCACCATGCGAACCGGCTGCAGAATTTTTTTTCCGGAAATTGCACAAGGAAGCAAAGGGAAACATGATTGTAGCAGGGGACTTAAACAGGACATTGAACCCCAAGCTCGACCGATGCACAGCATCTAGCCTCCCCCCCCCAGACAGGACGTAATAAAGATTACACAAGGACTACGGCCAGCTAGTGGATATCTGGAGGGAGCAACACCCACAGATTAAGGACTACACTTTCTTCTCCCACCCCCATAACCGCTACAGCCGGATAGACTACTTCCTTGTGTCTAATAGACTGGTTCCAGTGGTCTCCCACTCGGGGATACACGACATTTCGTGGTCAGACCATGCACCTATAGAGCTGCGGTGCACACTAAATTTACTAGACAGGCCGGGAGCAAGCTGGAGACTAAATGAGCTGTTGTTAAAAATTCCAACAATTGTGAGAGAAGTAGGAGAGAAGATCAAGGAATATTTTACTGAGAACGAGGGTAGTGTGTCATCACACGCAACTTTGTGGGAGGCCCATAAGACTACCCTCAGGGGATCTCTTATGTGGCTAGCTGCTAGACGCAAAAGAGAGTAGAAGCGTCAGACTAAAGAGCTGCAGGAGAAATTGGCATCCCTCACAGCAACTCATAAAAGAAATTTTAGATATCAAACGTCAGTTAAACATTCGATTGGCCTCCAAAGCTGAGAAGGAGTTTAGCTGGACTAAGCGCAGGTTTTTCGAGAAGGCGAACAAGCCGGACACCCTCCAAGCTAACAGACTTAGAAACAAAATACCAAACTACCACATTCAATCTATTTGCACGCAGGGGGGAGAACTTACCTCGAATCCTAAGCGGATCGTGGCGGAATTTAAAAGCTACTACGAGACGCTCTACGATGGAGGCAAGGTCATACACAATCATAAAACGAGGGATAGTCTCCGGGAATTTTTAAATCGGGCGAAATTGCCGACATTGAGCTGGGCGGAGAGGGAAGCGTTACAGAATGACTTCTCTTTAGAAGAGTTAACGGAAGTTGTAAAGTCTCTTAAGCCTGCCAAGGCGCCCGGTCCAGATGGCTTCTCAAACCTATATTACAAAAAATACCTGAAAATTGCTAAAACTCTTTAATTCGGTCTTGCAAGGGGCCTCATTCCCAGCACAGATGCTTCAGGCGTCTATCTCCCTGATCCATAAATCTGGAAAGGACCCGGCAGACTGTAAAAGCTACCGGCCCATCTCGTTAATCAATACGGATATAAAAAATTTCTCCAAGCTAATAGAGTGGGTACCGTCCTTCCCAGATTGATTCATCCAGATCAGGTAGGTTTCATCGGAGGAAGGCAAGCGGCAGACAATACCAGACGAATAATCGATTTGATTGATCTGGCACAAAAGCAAAATATTCCGTTAATGGTATTGAGTCTGGACGCAGAAAAAGCCTTCGATAGGATCGATTGGCCCTATCTGAGGGGGACGCTGGAGGCATTTGGCTTCGAGGGACGTCTCCTGGGAGCCATTATGGCATTGTACGAGGGCCAGCGGCGAGGGTACGACATCAGGGGTTCCTATCAGAACAATTTCAAATCCATAGCGGTACAAGGCAAGGATGCCCGCTGTCTCCCTTGCTGTTCGCACTTTGTATAGAACCCTTGGCGGCACATTTGAGAAATAACCCAGATATTTTGGGAATATCAGTAAAAGAGCAGTCACACAAGGTGGCGCTATACGCGGATGATGTGATTCTGACATTATCCAATCCTCTTACCTCCCTGCCCAATGTTTTTTCAATTCTGGGGAATTTTAATCAAATTTCAGGGTTCAAAATTAATCAGGCCAAATCAGAAGCCCTCAACATAAATGTACCTAAACCAGTAGAAAAGCTAATTGGACTAAACTTCAACTTTAAGTGGCAACCCTCCATGATCAAATACCTAGGGGTTTATCTCACAAAGGATTACAAAGCTTTATATAAGGCAAATTATCCCACGTTGTTTATGACTCTGCGAGAGGATCTCAGGAGATGGGCGGAGTGTGGCATCTCTTGGATTGAACGAATTCACAGTGTGAAAATTAATCTCCTTCTGCGGGTGCTATACCTTTTCCAGGCCCTCCTGAACCCCCTATTAAAAGACGATGTCCTCTTGTTACAGTCTACAATAACGAAGTTTATCTGGAATAAAAAAGGCCCAAGAATAAAAAAAGACATCTTGAGGAGGGCGACCTCGAGAGGAGGGTTGGGGGTGCCTTGCCTGTTTGCCTATTACGAAGCAGCCCAATTGAGCCAAATCCTACAGTGGCACGCAGATCCGAACCTTCGGAGATGGGTGGCATTGGAAAAAGAATGTTGCGCACCCATAGAATTGCAGAACCTAATGTGGTTACCTGAAAAAAGCCGGTCCACACCGCTGCAGGCCATTTTAATTTCCTTGAAGATTTGGGAGGCTGCCAAATTCAGATGTTCTCTCACAACACTGAACTCATTGATGACCCCCATTTGGGGTAACCCAGACTTTGCTCCAGGATTGGATAGCTCTAGTTTTTCAAATTGGATTCGATCAGGGTATCTCCGACTAAAAGATCTGGAAGGTAGAAAATATGTTAAAACCTTTGACCATATCAAAGAGGAAAAAAACATTCCTAACTCAGAATTCTTTAGATACCTCCAGATCAGGGGCATTCTATAACAAAGCCCCTATTCGGCCCCGGAGAACAAATTTTTAGCAGTTGTGTTCAAGAGGAACGGACACGAGGGACTAACCTCTAGGATGTACAGGGAAGTGGTCTGCCCAGAGACAGAGGACGAACCCAGACTTAGTTATATGAGACAGTGGGAAGCAGATTTAGGAGAGACATTAGAAGACGAGGACTGGGACAGGATCCTGCAGGCAGCAGCTAAAAGCTCTACCTGTACCACATTAAAGGAGAACGCATATAAAGTCCTGATGTGTTGGTACTATACCCCAACTAAACTATCCAAATTTGTCAAAGGTTATTCACCACTCTGCCCCAAGCAGTGCGGGGAACGAGCGGACTTACGCCACATGCTGTGGTCTTGCACGAGGGTGGCTCCGATTTGGGTGGAAATTAGGGAGTGGCTGCAACGACTGCTCGGTGTGGAGATCCCCCTGGACCCGTGGCTGTTCTTATTGGGCAGGCGGATCCGGGGGCTCTCGAACGCAACACATAAATTAATTACACATTTTGCAACTACCACCAGGTGCGAGATCGCAGCATTATGGAAGCAACCAGATATTCCAATTATACCCAAAATCAGGAATAGAATTTGGTTTGATTGCCGGATGGAACAGTTGACAAGTCTGGTCAACGACACCGGCTCCAATTTTCTAAAAGTTTGGTCCCCTTGGCTGGCTCAGACAGACATCCCTGGGGTAGATAATACCACAATATTGCAATGATAGTCAAAAAAGCGTCCTCCGGTGACCAAACTGATCCATGACCACAAAGCGACAGCAGGCCTGAGGAGTAGGCAGGAGCCCTAAGATTGGGGGACTCTCCAAGCGGGGGAGATAAACATCTCCATCTCATGAGAAAGCGAACAGCCGCCTGGAAGGCGGGAAGAATGAGCGGTTGCCCTACTCCCACCAACGTTGTCGCCTCCTCCACACACCCCCCTCCCACCCTCCTACCCTTTGGTCACGTCTCCCTGTCTGTCTTGTGTGTCCGGTTTGTCAGTTTCTTTGGGTAGGGTGGAGAAAATGGGTGATTATACTAAAGCCAATGGGTTGTGTTACCATGTATGTACTGTATCACCTAATAAAATCAAAGTTATAAAAAAATAAATAATAATTTCATGCTATACATTTTCTCATAGCACAGAACTGATTTATTAAAGAAAAAAAACCACGTAGGATATTGTTGGTCTGCAGCTGTAAAAGACTTCATGTGTAATAAGATTCTTTGCCTGTCATAGTAAATTAAAGTAGGCAACGTAGTCTGTATTGAAGAATTGTTGCAAATCAGACTAATGCATGTGTTGCATTTGTTCTTATTTACCAGATTTCTACCTAATAACAATATAACAATATAATAATGTAACTGAACTGGAAATCTTACAATATACAATGATAGAGCAGCAGAGAAGTCACCCATTTTCTTCTCACCCAGTAGAGCGAGGTTGCCCATGTTCTGTTTCTTTAATGTCACCGAGCCTCAGTAACTCACAGCCCTCAGTACATATTATTACTTTGTGCTTTCAAAGTTACAAATGTAATTGACAAAATAGAGGAGGTACTGTATGCTGTTAGGCAGTATGCACTGCTAGTCATCAGCTGGTTTAGCTCACACTGGTAGAGCTGTTCTGAATAACCAGAGGTTGTGTGGGTTCCTATTCTGCTGCGGTTGGTTCGGACATCCTCTATTCCTACGGTGCCTTAAACTTGTTCCCCACAGCACACAAAGTGTTATTGGGTTGACAAGTGGAATCACTTCCTACAATTTGTAGAGGTTTTTTTTATTATTATATTGTAAAATAAAGTATTTCAAATCGATGTATGGCAGATGGCACAGTGAATGTGTCCCTTTTCTACCGTGGCCATTTTTTGGCATTGCCTTCATGTAGCACCAAAATGAGTGCACATACCTGTAGTAGCTCTCTCTCCCTGGCTTCATTAAAAGCAGACCATTTCCTGGTTGCACAGATTAATGTTCCCTGTGGAGCACACCTGAGATACCTGTGAGAAACATTAATAGCTACGTGTGTGAGCAGCACAAAAGTAGGATGTGACGGCTGGTTTTGCCACACTACTAGAAATTTGGCCTAGAAAAGCAGTGGTTGTGGGTCCTGTTGGGTCTGATTTCAGGTTGGCACCTTTATCAACTCTATACAGTATATAGTTGATGTAATGGCTATGCAAAGTACATATAAATATCTCCCTTCCAGGTGTGCTCCTTTTTCAGCACAGGCATGTCTCCCTAATTTATTTGGAGGGATGGTTTAGGAGATAGATCTCCAATGATGGAATGAATCTGTAACTGCTACTATGCTATATTAAGGTGTGTGTGTGTGTGTGTGTGTGTGTGTGTGTGTGTGTGTGTGTGTGTGTGTGTGTGTGTGTGTGTGTGTGTGTGTGTGTGTGTGTGTGTGTGTGTGTGTGTGTGTGTGTGTGTGTGTGTGTGTGTGTGTGTGTGTGTGTGTGTGTGTGTGTGTGTGTGCTCTCTCCCTTCCAGTTGGCAATACTCCCTCTCTGCCACCGGGAGTGCTGTTTCTGATCAGGACCTGTCTGAAAGCTTCTAATGACTTGATAACCTGTACATGTCAATTCCCTGCAGCCAGCCCTATTTAGACCTCTGTTTCCTGTTCCTGTTTGTACTTTATCCCATCTATTGCTGTTTCCAACCCCTGCTTGGTCCTGACTTTGCTTGCCTATTGCAGTAGCCACCTTGTAACCTACGCCAAGCCAAACCCAAGAACACAATGGCTCAGACCTGAGGCTGCACCCCTATTGAAACTCCTTCCGAAATAAATTCTAAACCTTCAATTTCAAATTTGATACAGAATTTCCAGTGATTTTAGGGGGGGTGGGGAGAACCCTGAATGTTCCTTTTTGAGACCTGAGCTGCAAATATCCACGAATGAAAGGAACTGGCAAATTCAAATGTTGGTGAAAGATTTGTCCATCTCTATAGGTTACTTTTATGTCCTGGTTTATGATAATCTGTAAAACGATCTGTCAAGAATGGAGGGATAATCTTACAATCTGTTCTATAATTATTATCGGGAGAGCATTTCACATGTGCGTGGTGATGAGAACCTATGGCCAGGAGTCAACGAAAAACGTGATCCGTGCTATCGCGGCCGAATAGTCTGCCTGCCATTGACTTTAATGGCATGTATCACTGAGATGGCACAAATCGTGCTTTGTCTCCCAGTCTTCGATTTATAATCTGTTATTGCTGATGAAATGCTGCCAGACAACACCGCATACTATTAAAATAAAATAACTGTCTGCTTTTACAATCATTTAAGCCATATTGTGAAGTGTTGTTGTATTGGTAAACTCTGGAACGCCATTAGGGTTACAATTGTACATTTTGACATTTTTGTTTGTTTTTCTTTAGTAAATACCAGTGTGTGTTGTCTTGGTGACACACACATTGTTCACGATGACCCATTGCGTGAAATAGCTACAATGTCACAGCAATAACCATCAAACATCAAGGAATAACATTTTTATTGCACATTCAAGAGGCACTCCTTTAGAAAACTCTATTTTTCACAATGTTCCTGCTTTGTGTACAATGAATTGTTCCATTTAAATTCATAAGCAATATACTTTATTAGGAAAGTTGTACGCCTATGGTTTCAAAGTTTGTAACTCCATGCGCGATATGTAATGTCCGGCTCTTAATCTAGTTCATTCTGTTAAACAAAAACAAAAAACACATGGTTGTGCGTGTGTGTGTTTTTCCTGTACTGTATATGAAAATATTGTAAAAATCTCTTGTTCAGGAGTTAATTATGCAACACAAAACTGTGTGTATACTCGTATCGGAGTTACCAGTGTAAAATATGGCTGAGCCACCTGTGCTGAAGCAGGGATATCATTAAAACCTGACTTTAGTGGCCCTTGAGGACTGCAGTTGGCAGTATATTGAGTTATTAGTGGGCACATTTATAAAGGAGACCTTACATACAGCACTTTGTTACATTCTGTGATCCAACCTGTAAAATGCTATCAAATGAGTCTTCACAAACTCCTAAAGTAGATCATGACTTGCGATGTACACAATTCCAGACTGAAGCTTTGTAACTCACGTTTTTGACTTTTGCACAGATGTTCACTATCTGCGTACATTTTTACAATCTGGCATCACGGGTTGGAACAAAAAACAAGCAAAGATGCCTAAAGCTACCTCCAATGTGACAAAAATACACAGTGCAATACCTATATATTCTCTTAGGATAAAAGGGTAATTCAGTTTAACCCTTTGGCCAAAGGGTCCCAAGCCTGCTGCCACTTTCAAGGCATGACCGTTAGCAGGTCCTAACACTCCCTGGGTTAAAATTCTTATTAACCTGTATAATTACACAATTCACAGGTTGGATCATGATGTGTAACTTGGTGTCAACAAAAGAAAGGTCCCTCTTATTTGTATAGGTAATTAGTAAAATTTCACATCGAATGTTGTGTTCAGCTCTACGGGGTATTTCTGTCGTTAGAAGGACATCAATAAAGTAGCAAGGCAGAGTATATAACTAAAATGATGCATGATCTTCAAAACTTGCTGTACAGCCTGGACGAAAGAAGGAAGAGGGAGGTGTGTTTTTAAAAACCTTTAAATACCTTGCGAGAGCCAATAGGTCTCCTTAAAGTTGTCAAATATTAAAAGGAACGTAGGGTTAAACAAGCGCAGATCACAGTTTGCTAATACAATCCATACACAGTGCATTCACTAGTACTAATTCAAAACGTCCACATTGTAACTTTTGTGGGTTGTATACTGTACAGAAAATGCAGCTACAATATGCTATGTTGCACAGAGAGAGAATGCAGTGGCATGTCAAATATTTTGTTGTGGGAAGTTTTGAATAAAAAGAATGTGAAACATCTATCAAGCATGCTAGTGTTACCGATGAGAGCAACGTCTTCATGGCATGACTGGTATGGTGCCAGTTTAGATTTCAGTTACCTTGATGTATGTGCAAAAGGCATTTGCTTTTTCGTGCAGATTTCTTTTCAATAATGCACTGTTATAATATTACGGTCAAATACGATTATGGTGGCAGAAAAACAGGGACTACGCTAGTGGGGGGCTCACACGGTCATTACACCCTGCCTAGCAGGGATTTGATCGTGTTGGTGGATAGAATTGCTGGGACAAGAACCCCCCCCCCCCCGTGTAATATTACAAAAAAAGTAAAATATTGGCTTGGTGATGTGCGTGGGCTGTAGGGAAATGGAGCGGCATTTTGGAACAAACACGTAGGGCCAGTGTTTGGAGGAAGTATAGAAGAAAGACCACCTATCTTCTCTTGATACACACAGTGGTTTGGTGTCGTTGTTCTAATTTGCGCTGTAACAGGTTTGTTGTGTAATTGTCACAGCAGCAGGTTGATTTAGGCATAATGCTTCAAAGAATCCCTCATTTGTTTGCGACTGTAAAATGTGTAAACTAATTCAATCTGTTCTATTACTACACTACATAAAGTTTAGCAAGCAGTGGCATCTGTTGCAAAAGTTACTCCACACTAAATATTTTAATGCTTCCACTCCAAATTCACCTACAAGTTCCCTTAAAGCAGCAAAACATTTGAAATCTTCTGTTCCTTTTTAAATACATTTGGTTGTGTAGTATTGGATAATAGTATGTTTTTTTTTAATTTTATTTTTTGTTTTGTTTTTATTCAACATTTTAAATGCAATTTTTTTTATTAATGTTTTTAAAGAATCCTTTGATTTCTATAGCAGATTTTAGCCCAGCTCCAAAGCAGTGCAAGATCTTTAGCAACAAATGATCGCAAACACGAAAGTGTTGCAATCTTCCCACGAGTTTGAGCTGTGACAATAGATAATGTTACCTTAGTAATATAAGAATACGTTGTAGCTGCTGATTTACACTAACTGAAGGATTGATTTGAAACTGAAAGACGGCCATTATGTTAGGCACACAAACAGGATTTATAACAGGAGCACCAAATGATTGCCATCTTAGGTAAGAATGTAGAATTATACATTGTCACATGCTTTGCAAATATAAGAAAAAAAAGAGGGGGGGAAATTGATGCTTTATTCAGAACTTTAAATGGTCCACCAGTTAGTCTTGTAGTGAATAAAATATTTTCTTGTATGCAGGGCCACAGACAGATTTCCCAGGGCCCAGGACTAGTTATGACCAGCCCCCCCCCATTGGCAGTGTTTTGAGCCCCCCCATTTCACACCTCTTCCCGTGTATTTTTCTCCCCCCCCCACCCACCCATCAATTGCCCCATTCTCACTCCATCCCACCCCCCAGCCTCACATGCATTTCTCTCCCCTGCGTCTCATTCTTGCTCCCTCATTTCCTCGCTCCCTCCCTCTCTCTTCGTCAATTACCCCACTCTCGCTCAATCCCCCTCCTCACTCATTTCCCCTCTCACACAATCCCCCCACAAAATATATACCAAAAAACTTTCCACCCCCAAATACATACAACCCTCCGCCCAATATATCTCTCTCTACACACTTATGTACACCTCTACACCTACTGCACCGACACACTTTATTGGAGCAAATACCCAGTATGTACCTGGCAGATACCTGGAATGCGCCGCTCCTCACCTCTGACAAGCCCCGTTGCGTTTGCCTTCCCAGCCATGGTTCATGCCTGGCTGACGGGCGGCTGATCTGTTAAATGATAATGATTAGGATTTAATAGGCTGCAATTCTTCGCGTGTCTACCAGATGGCATAAATTCATGAATTGTAATGCAGTATATATATATATATATATATATATATATATATATATATATATATATATATATATATATATATATATATATATATATATATATATATATATATATATATATATATATATATATATATATATATATATATATATATATATATATATATATATATATATATATATATATATATATACACTGTGCAGTATTGCAGCCAACGGGAATAAAATGCTTCAATCCCTGCCTGGAAAATACCTCAATGCACTCGGGCAGAAAACAGTCACAAACCCCAATACACCCGGGTATACCCGAATTCGTGGGACTAGCCGAGTTCGATTAAAGTGTGTCGCCAGTGTATGTACACCTCTACACATATGTACACCTCTACACATATGTACACCTCTACACATATGTACACCTCTACACATATGTACACCTCTACACATGTACACCTCTACACATGTACACCTCTACACATATGTACACCTCTACACATATGTACACCTCTACACATATGTACACCGCTACACATATGTACACCTCTACACATATTTACACATCTACACCTCTGTACACCTCTACACCTCTACACATATGTACACCTCTACACATATGTACACCTCTACACATATGTACACCTCTACACCTCTGTACACCTCTACACCTCTGTACACCTCTACACCTCTACACCTCTACACATATGTACACCTCTACACATATGTACACCTCTACACCTCTACACATATGTACACCTCTACACCTCTACACATATGTACACCTCTACACATATGTACACCTCTACACATATGTACACCTCTACACATATGTACCTCTGTACACCTCTACACATATGTACACCTCTCCACCTCTACACATATGTACACCTCTACACATATGTACACCTCTACACCTCTACACCTCTACATATATGTGCACCTCTACACCTCTACACATATGTACACCTCTACACCTCTACACATATGTGTCATGGGAGAGGGGGTTTGGCCCGGTATTAAAGGGGTTACACCCCATTTGGCCACCCCCTGCTCTCACTTGGGAGGCAAGGAGTTAACTGGACTGCGGTCCAGTAATGTGTTTTTACCCTGCGTCGGCACCCAAATGTGTATTCCCCTGTAAAGATGTATTGTACCCCATTCCAGTGTCTGCACCAACACTCACACTGGGATCTATGCGGGAGGGAAAGGGTTAATGTTAATTCTGTGTTTATGGCCCTTAGTCCCTTTTCCTGCCTTTGCAGACTCCATTTTGCAGTTTCTCCATAGGTCGCCATGGGGGCTCAATACAATCCTATGGAGATTCCGGCGATTTGGGCCCGTTTCCGTAGAAGACCTGCAAGTGGCGCTCGAGAGGAGGAGCGGCGGTTCCCCATTGAAAGTGAATGAAGTAATGCATTTCAATGGGGATTCCTGGAAGCCGACCTCCGGAGACGAGCTGGCAGCCTGCCAGACCACAAAACCGCAAGAGCGGCAAAAAAAGAGCTTTGATTGCGCAATTGGCGTGAGAACTAGGGCCTCGGTCAAGTTCACGGCCAATTGGCGTGGGAACGTTTGTTCTTGGGCACACAGAAATAAAATTCCTTTTGCCCCTAGATGTTAGGAACCCCCTCACTTGACCCCAACAGGGTCCGACAATTAATGACGACGAGAAAGGGTTGCGCCGGCCAAGAGGGTCCTACCATTGACCGTAATGGCGGAGAAAGCCGCGTGGCTTTCAAACACTTAAGTGTGAAACCGGGTAATCTGAAAACCCATAACTCCGGTTCCGTGGGGACCTGAGGGTTGGGATTCGGCAAGGATGTAGTCACTGCTCTGGCGTGACTGCATGGCAATTTCCAGCCCTCTCCCCTCAACCGAACGGAGTAGGGTTAACTGTTAAAAAGTGTGTGTGTCCCATTAACTTCAATGGTAGCGGAGGTCCCATTGAATCCTATGGCGGCGCCAGCCCATGCATTTCCTATGGAGGCGCCGGCCCTATTGATTTTAATGGAGGGAAGCCGTGTGGAAAAAACGGCTAAGTCAGAATGAGCAGAAACCTGGAACCCATAACTCGGGTTTTGTTCAACCTAGAGGGCTGAGATTCGGTCACCATGTAGTCCTAGTTCCGGCAGGATTGCATGGCAAATAGCGACCCACTCGGGGCGACAGAACGGAGTCAGGGTAATGGTAAAGTTTAGGTTTCTGCCGTTGACTTGCATGGCAGAAAAAGTCACTTTTGTAATGTGCTTTTAGACTGTATTTTTGTATCTCCGGTTCTGGGGGTCGTGGAAGGCTGATATTTGGCCACTATGGCAAGGGTCCTCCGGCATGAGGACCTGTCAAATTTCAGTCCGCTCAGACCCACAGAACGGATTATTTTAATATGTATTTTAAAGAATGTATTGTATTTTGGATCTGGTATAAAAACCCAGAGCCCATATGGTATGCTAATACTCAGGGGGGAGACAAGTGGTCTACAATAAACCCCTGATCAAAGGCTCCCCCACCCTGCTTGTGTATGCTAGCACAAAGGAAAGCAGGATGTGGGTACTTTATGATAAGTGTTGTTTCACACCTTGGGACAAAGGTTTTCCTGTCCCAAGCAGACTTTCAGACGCCGGTCTTGTGGGAGGGGGGCTAGGTAAATGAGCCCCTGATTAGAATAAGGCCCACCCAGTGGGCAGGTATTACTTTGCCTCTCAGGTGAGGTGGCAAGGAGGAATTGGGTGCAGATAATTGTCCTCCAATGACTTGCACTCAGTGCCAGGGTATAGGAGTGAAACTCCATATAAAGGAGTGTAAGCTCTATGCCCAGTGTCTTTCGTGTCTTTTCGTGATGTCTTCATTTAAACCTGTATTGCTGAATGAATTGCCAATCCTGTACCTGATTGCTTCATTGTCCAACCCCTAAGTAAGTGTCTATACCTTGTCTGTTATTTGTATCATCTTGTGTGCTCTCCTTCTTTAAGGAATAAACTATATTTATTATATCTAAGTCGTGTTAAATTCAACCCAGATATTTGGTGTATATTATACCCTGTCACAAGCTACAGTGACAATATGTACACCTTTACACATATGTACACCTCTACACATATGTACACCTCTACACATGTGTACACCTCTACATCCTGCTGCCGGACCCCGGCTCTCCCCAGCTGCGGGCCTCTTTCCTCATTGACTGTCCCACACCGAGCGCCTGGCGTGTGCTGGGTCTCTATGACATCAGCACGTGCCGGTAGTAAGCTGGGCGGAGCTTCCAGCGCGCACTGGCATGGAGGGAGGCCCGGTGACGCGCTGACATCAGAAGCGGGGACAATCGGTGTGGAGTGAGGCCTGCAGCTGGGCAGCCACCGGGCCCAGGACACTTGTCCCGGCTGTCCCCACCCCTGTCGGCGGCCCTACTTGTAAGACCGCATGTCAGGTGATCTGAATGAGCAAGTCAATTACTACTCATTTTTTATTGTAGTAATAAGCTAATTATTTTGCAGCCATTTTTACAACATCTGTAATCTACAATCCTATGACCGTTAAGATAATGTTATCCATTTAAATGTAATTTATTTTAGTGCTGTTACAAAACTGCAATCCACCATAGTGGGAAATGTTGCTGTCGCCGCCACACTTATGGGAAATAGGAGCACATAATGCCCTTTCTGTTAAAGTAACTTGCTATTCTTACAGCTCATACCCTTATTCATGACACACACACACACACACTGTGAATGTAATGCTGTAGTTTCATTGCCTCCACTCATTCCTTTCCTCCTAGGCCTTTTAATAAAATCTTGTATAAATTATACATCGGAGAATGGGAATACATTCAGATGCATCTGTTTAAAATGTTTAATAGATCACTGTATTCACTCCTGTATCTCTTTCGTAGTTTGCAAAGCATTGTCCATTTAAAGATCGCACTTTGCAGCACACACTGCAGTTATTATATCTGACCTATTCTGCTGCTTTAATTTAGCTTCTGAAATCTAGAACCCAAACGTCAATTGCTTTTTGTTGTGTTTTTAAAAGCTTCAGTCAGACTTAGAACTATGCAACTAATTTTGACAGATTTATTATCAATCATTCTTCCTGGTAATGTACAGGTTATTAAGAATTTAATTTAGTGTTAGGACCCTTGAGATGTGGTCTGCCTTGGAGGGGCTCAAGGGCTTACAACACTTTGGCCAAAGGGTTAAACTAAAGACCATTTTATTAAAAAGAAAATGTATGCAACTGTTCGGAACACTTACCAGTGGCCTAAACAGAGATCGAAATTTTATGAGTCATTACTTACACAAGTGAACTCTCTTCCCATGAGCGCTAAAGGCCATGTCTGTACATACTGTGCTGTATGTATGCACACACAGATGTCTCTTACACATACTAATACTCCTTGTTTTCCATCCCTATACACCAATAGGGACCACATAGTATCTACACACACTTTTAGTTATGCTACAATCTCTCACATTTCCACACCTACCCACACCATTTATATTAACTCCCACTCCACACACACCTTTTGTAAAGCACTGTATACACTGTGGGCTCTCCATTTATATATATATATATACACACACACACACACACACACACACACACACACACACACACACACACACACACACACACACACACAGACTCACATCACTAACTTTCAGGAACCATTTAACACCTCTAGCCATAAATCACATCCACACACAGGAGAGGGACAAGCACAGATAACATTCCAAGAGACATTGTTTTTAAGTATACCCTTTGCTTGCTTCATTCATTCATTGTAACATCGCCGGAAGAAGAGATCAGTGTATCTCGAAAGCTCGCACAAATAAAAGCATTTCGTTAGCCACAGAAAGGTATCATCTATTTATTTTTTTGATTATTGAAGCTCGGCTAACACGGTACTGATACCTCTACATATTTATATATTATGCACTGTACCATGTATCTGTAATGGATGTAGCACTGAGCTCTGTCTGTGTTTCATGTTCTGTCTCTGGTTTTTAATATTTTAGAACAAAGTAATATTTGAATACACATTTGGTTCAATGATACATCTCTGGGAGATTTCACTGTTACCTGGTGTTGTGCTGCTCACCTGCTAGCCTTACAGGATACTGAGTGTCCGCCAGTGTTAGTGGGGACGAATAGGACCGGCTTTAGGGTTCCTCTCAGTTCTTCACTTGGTGCAGCGCCTCCATTCCCCGCAGGCCCCAGCAGAACTGGGTGCAGTCCCTGCAGGAAAACCCTCTGGTACTCCCCCGGTTTAATTGCACTCTCAGACAGGAGTATAAAACAGGAACAGATCTTTATTCTTCAACAGGTACACTTCTTCCAAGGGTCCCTGGACTCAACCCAGGGAGCTACAGGCCACCAAGTCTATCCTTAGCTCCCTTATTCCCTGAGGGAGAGGATCTCTCCAGCCCACAGAACTCCTAGAATTTGGCTCTGCAGCCCCTTTTATACCCAGGGGGAAGGCCTTAGGTCTGAGCCCTTGATAGGGCAGAATACAAACCCTAGGCCTACCCCCTGTCACTCAAGGGAGCTGCTCACTGCAAGGGAAAACCCAGATTATCCCTAACACTGCCTGCACTGGTACCAGGGCTTGTGTTGGGCAGGGCAGATTAGTAGCCAAGAGGATACATGGCTACATAGTATTTCCATTTTATATTTTGAAACCATAAATAGTAAAACTGAACTAAACTACTTTCTAAATATAAGAACCACTTTTGATTAGAACAGGAGCCACACTAACTAGAACATTCACTGGTAATGTCTGCAGCTAGACATCAAAAGCATATGCATGTCTTTAGTTATATAGCGCCATTTATGTACAGGCATACCCCGGTTTAAGGACACTCACTTTAAGTACACTCGCGAGTAAGTGCATCTCGCTCAATAGGCAAATGGCAGCTCACGCATGCGCCTGTCTGCAAGTCCTGAACAGCAATACCAGCTCCCTATCTGTACCGAAGCTGTGCGCAAGCGGGGAGACTATAGAGCCTGTTACAAACGCGTTATTTACATCAGTTATGCACGTATATGACGATTGCAGTACAGTACATGCATCGATAAGTGGGGAAAAGGTAGTGCTTCACTTTAAGTACATTTTCGCTTTACATACATGCTCCGGTCCCATTGCGTACGTTAATGTGGGGTATGCCTGTACATAGCGCTTCACAGCAGTAATACACGTGACATAATAATATAACGCATACTCTAGTGGGAATAAGTGCTTCAGACATGACCGTAACAATAAGAGAAAGTCCCTGACCTGAAGAGCTTACAATCAAAGTGGTAATAAGGGAGACTGTAGGAGGGTGTTATGGTAAATGCGTCTGCCAAGGGGTCAGTGCATCTGAGATGTATAGCATCAGCCAGAAGAGCTACCCATATGCTTCGTTAAAGAGGTGTGTTTTTTTAGATAGGTCGTAAAGGTGGAGAGAGGGTGCCAGTCGAATATTGACGGGGAAGGACATTAGAGGTGTTGGCCAGTGAGTGAGAGGTTTTAGGCGGGAGTGGGCTTCAGATACAAAAGGGGTAGACAGAAGACATCCTTGAGCAGAACGCAAGAGACAGGCAGGTGCATAGTGAGAAACTAGGGATGTGATACAAGGAGGGGCAGAAAAGAATGTAGCCTTAGGCTACGCTTATAGTGACGGCGACTCGACGTTGCGGCAAAACAAATGCATTGCCGCGTGCGCTTATAGTAAGCGCGACGCAACGGATTGGTCGCGATCGCTGGAAGTCATCTCTATTTGATTTTCCAGTAACAGTCGCCAGCACTATAAACGTAGCCTTAAAAGAGAGGAGCATTTTGAAGTAATACGGGATTTGATAGGCACTCAGGAGATTTCAGCAGGAGAGATGTGGCGACAGATGTAGGAGAGAGTAAAGTGATTCTAGCAGCAGCATTAAGGAGAGGCAGGAAGGCCGGACAGCAGGAGGTTACAATAGTTGAGATTGGAGAGAATGAGGGCCGCAGTAGAGTTTTTGCCGTAAAGGGACAGAGAAAAAGGGTGTATCTTTGCAATGTTACACTGGTAAAAATGACAGCTTTTACCTACATTGTGAACTGTGATGGATTCGAGTGTAACCTATTTATTTATAAAAATGTTTTACCAGGAAGTAATACATTCAAGTTACCTCTCGTTTTCAAGTATGTCCTGGGCACAGAGTTCTGACGACAAATACATGGTTACATTAAATATAAAGCCAGTGCATGAACAGTTAAAGATTGGTATATGTTATGGGCGTATGGAACAGTTGCAGACCAGATTAAAATGTGAGACTGACTTAGTTTTGAAAGAACTTGGACTGGTGGCGATTTTCAGAGTCTCTGGTAGATTGTTTGTTGTGAGGTGCGCGGTAAAAGGAAGAGCGGCCGGATTCTTTGTTGAACCATGGGACCATAAAAAGTCTTTTGGAGTCAGATCTCGGGTAAGAGCTGTGTCTGGTAGGGATGAGGAGCTTGTTCAGATACGTGGGTAGCTTGCCCAGAAAGTATTTAAAGGCAAGACAGGAAAAATAAACTTTGCACCTAGCCTCAAGTAATGGCTAATCTAGTCTTTGAGCATTTCGCAGTCGTGTGTTGTAGTTACATTGCAGGACAAAGCGGCATATTGAGTCATAGAGTGTCTAGTTTGCAAAGGTGAGTTTGAGGTGCTTTATCATATACTATGTCCCCATAGTCTATAATTGGTATTTACTGTGCGATACGCTTTCTAACCAGCTGTCTTAGGGAGGACTTGTTCCTATAAAGCAGGGGGGCGCGAGATTGTCGGCAGGGGGCGCTGTATTTACGGAGGCCCCACGCGCTTCGCAAAGGCACTTAAATTAAATGCCGGGGAAGCGGCAAAGGCCTCTGTAAACTGCACTTACCTTGGCTCAGACGGCTTCTGGAGATGCGTCGCCATGGCAACACGGCGTCATGATGCCCAGAACGAAAGATTGTGCTCCCCTGACAGGGGGGCGCAGGGAAAAAAAGATTGTGCTCCCCTGCTATAAAGTACGCCTAGTTTGGCATAGGTTTTGGATATCAAGGTATCGATGTGCAACCCAAATATTAAATGGGAGACGCACCATATGCCCAGATATTTAAAACTAGTGATGGGATCTAGGATGATATTAGAGTTGGTTCTGATCTGTAGCTCTGTCATTTGTAGCTTTAGAAATGTACTGTAGGCTTGGTCCCATATTCCATTGTTGGTTTTGTCAGTGTTTGAAAACAGTTTGTTTTAGGAAATCCAGTTTGTCTCATCAGATTAGAAACGTATTCCAAAGTCAGAGAGGCTAGGGCTGGGTGCATATAAGATTGTGTCATCTGCATACAGTACATGTGCATTGAAGCTCACATACAAGGCTGTAGGTAGGTCGTTGATGAAGACAGAAATGAGTAGGGGCCCCAGAACAGAGCCTTGTGGGACACCTCGGGTGATATCCAAGGGGTTGGAGTTAGAGCCAGAGAGACTCATGTTGGGATCTACCTGATGGGTAGGAATGAAAAACAGTTTAAAGCATCATTCCCCTATTCCACAGTTTGTTTAACAAGGTAACACGATTAACAGTATCAAAAGCCTTTGCAAAATCTTATATTGCACCAGTAAGACGTCCCAATTCCATTCGACATTTGGATCTCGTTGCAAACTTTTAGGAAGGTAGTTATTGTGCAGGGTTTTGGACGAAAGCCAGATTGAAGTTGGCTAAGGACATTGTCTTGGTATAGTAATCACTTAATTGGGAGTTGACACATTTTTACATGATTTTAGATAGTACTGGAAGAAGAAAGAATGGCCTGTAGTTCGAAACATATATATATATATATATATTTTTTTTTACCCACTTTTGAAGACAACTCTGACAGTTTTCCAGGGCTTGTGGATATGGCCTGCAGACAAAATGGTTGATTAGGGAAGCAAGGGGTATGGCAATGGCTGGGACAACGAGGCGTAGAAACTTTGATTTGCTGTAGGTCAGGTCCACATTGGCGGATTTAGTTTTAGGCAACGTGCTTGTGATCTAGGGTAGATGGTCTGGACACCTATTATTATTTTAATTTTTAATTTTTTTTACAGTCTTACATTCTCAATTTTAGCTGGGATTGGTCTTGGACTTTTGTGGATGTTATATCACGTGTACTTCTGCTGTGAAGTGCTATGTACATAAATGGTGAATATATCTATCTATCACACACGCACACCAGCATGTGATTTTGTGCCTGGGGCAAGTTTTTCCAATTGCACAGCACCCCCACTCCACAGCCACACAGCACACTTACTTACACAGCATGATACACTCCACACTTGCAGACACGCAGCATACATGCACACACAGCAACTCCTCCCCCTGACATCATGGAGAGGAGAGTCGGGCAGAGTCCTGCATATCTCTGCCTCACACCTGCCTCAGTTTCTGCTGTCCACTCTTTTTCTCTGCCTCCCTCCTCTCTTCTCACTGACTGGCGCTGCACTAACACACCTATCAGACAGCACTGCAGCCGGTCATAGTGTCTGATCCTGATGTCACGGTAGTGAAGCAGGATCGGGTGCGCTGTGACTGACTGCAGCTCTCACTGTGACAGGTCGATCAGTGCAGGGCTGCAACATACTGTATGTGCCGGGAGGGAGGGGGTAAGGGGATTTCGCCCCCGATCTCCCTCCCCCCCCCCCCGATCTCCCCCCCCACCCCCGATCTCCCCCCCTTCTAGTTTTGCCTCTGCACGTGGCTGTCCCACGTGCCATAAAAATCTACATCTGGTACATTTTCTCAGTGTGGCTAGTCTGACTGCTATAATGTTCAACACCATTTATCCAGCTTTATTTATCCTATCTTTATCATAAAATGTAAATTCGCTACTTTTCATTGAGGTTTTTTTTTTCTTTTTCCGTATCTGGTATAGGAATTAAACCCATAAGATACTGAATGAATAGAATGGCCGTTGTGTTGTTTTTATAAGGCTTTAAAAACCCTTCTGTATAAATATATTTAATTATTTAGCTTTTTGTGTGTACATTTTTAGACATTTGTTTTATGTTTTGCAGAGCAAATTTGAATTCCAGTGAGCATGGCCTTCAAGGAACTAACCTCAAGGGCAGTACTTCTATACGATGAATGGATTAAAGATGCTGGTGAGTCCATTAGGAGCGATGTCATTTGGAGAATATCAGTGGATAGTGCATGAGTACTCGACCTCCTGCTTCTGGTTAAACTTTTGGCTCCTTAGGCAGGGAGCACTTGCCCTCTATGTGGCTGTGGCTTTAAAAGTATTTGAAGAAAATATACCTATATTTTTGCAAAAATAAACGGTGAGTGAGGCTTCACCACCCCTTACCTACAGATGCAGCCACGAGTATCCGAACACTTGCCTTTGAAAATCTGGGGCAATCTCCCAGTAATGCTGCGACATTTCTGCAGACAGACTAATGGCCCATCGGATTACCACAGCGGCGGTCCCTGGCAGTCTCATTCAGTTTCAATGGGACTGCCAGGGACCCCCGCTGTGTTAATCCGATGGGCCATTAGTCTGTCTGCAGAAATGTCACAGAAATGTTGCAGCATTACTGGGAGATTGCCCCAGATTTTCCAAGGCGAGTGTTCGGATACTCGTGGCTGCATCAGTACTTGGTATAGGTAATTAACTGATTCCTGGTTAAGGGAGATGAGACCTTTGTCCTGGCTGTCAGTTTTGTGCATGTAAGTAACCAAATGGCTGGAGACTTCTTGCACTCGAGCAGAGGTTCTCAACTCAAGAACCCCCTGACAGGTCAGGTTTTCAGGATATCCCTGCTTCAGCACATGTGGCTCAGTCAAAGACTGCACCACCTGTGCTGATGCAGGGATATTCTGAAAACCTGACCTTTTGGGGGGGAGGATGTTGAGGGCTGTAGTTGAGAACCCCTGCACTAGACAAAAGAATAACAGTTTGGGCTCTAGCAGTAGACGTACAAACGTTTTTAGCCATGTTGGGATAGTTTGCAAATTTCCCCCTTTTTTTTTGATTGGTCGAAAGTTTCCTTTGATTCAAAAGTTTGAGACAAGTTTGCTTAACGCTAAAAAGTCAGTGGGCATTGCTTGTTCAAATAATTTCAAATACTTTAAAAATTCGATACTTTTGAAAAATTTCGGGGCTGATTTTTTTGCCACTTTGGTGCCAAAAGCTTCATCAAAACTTCCATGGGGTTTTTCAAACTTCTTGGAAAGTTCGATCGAAACAGCGGCGAAGCGAATCTCAGCAGGTTTGCACATCTCTCTTCAGCAGCACGTTTTATGTAGGTAGAATAAAACTTGAGCCTAAAAAAAGGGAAAACTGCCAAACGGTGTGTAACACCTAGTCGCTTAAAGTTCAATACAATAATCTTTGAAGTGGGGGAAGCTAGTTGGAGACCCAGAACCAGCTCGTATGGCATATTTTTAGTTATTTTTCTGTATTTCAGCCACAAGCACCATATTTCTGGTACTTCTAGGTTATAGTTTTATAAATACCAGCAATATAGAAAAAAAATCCAGTTAATGTGGCTTCACATTAAAACTATATTTTCTTCTTGCAAACAGATCCATTTATAGCATCTTGGTTTGTTGCTTCTAATGGTCCTTCGTGTAGAATCAACCTGTTGGATGTTTGCCGTAGGGCCAGGCCAGCTAAAGTGTTTCAAGTTCAATTGTCTCCACCACGGATAACAAAATATAATACGGAGCTAAAAAAATATTTTGTTTCCTCGTTTTTTTTTATTTTTGTATTTTTCATTATTTTAAGTGGGTGTCTTGTAGAGTCCTTGGAATCTAAAAGACAAGTTTAATCTCGGGGCGATAGGAGATATGCTAGAAAATGGAGGAAGGCGTCTCAATTGTATTGTCAATGTGTGAAAGGTGAAGAAAGTCGAGCTCCGATGGTTACTGAGCTAGTGCGGAGAAGTCGTAGGAAACTGGATTTGTTAATGGTTAACAGAACAAGTTAATGATTTAGAGGCTGGGTGACTGTGCTTCCACCTATACCGTGCTGGCTGGAGTCCAAAAGCAATGAGGACGATCGAGGTTCATATATAAATCCAGTCTTTCTGAGGCTGATAAACTAATTTATTTTTCAATATTTAAAAATAAATGTGAAGTTTAATGTTTAGTTGCTGATTTCCTGTTAGCATACTTTTTATGAGAATTTAAGCCACCAAAAGCTTTTTTTTATGAGAACCATTGAACAGCTGCAGAAAGTGTCTTATATTTTAGGAAATTAAGGGGATAGTGCTCTTGGCATATTTGGGAGTTTAAGCCCCTTGATCACTATGCTGTGGAACCACTATCCTGTGCTGAAGAAAAAAATTGCTCTATTAAAAAAATGGAACTAGTATCTTCTCCAGCACTGGGAAGCTGCTTCATAGCATATTAAGCGCATACGTGTGGGGGTAATCCTATATACACCGAAGTGGGGGCACTGTCGTACGATAACTTCCATTTGAAGTACACCCCAAAACTGGAACAATCTACCGGAGACTCTCTCAGCCACCACCAGTCTAAGACTGCGCTTATAGCACCGGCGCCGCGGCAAAACAAATGTATTGCCACTGTCGCGTGCGCTTATAGTAGAGACGGAGCGATGGGTTGGTCGCGATCGCTGGATGTAGTCAATCTGATTTTTCCAGCGACCACAGCGTGCTGTCGCCGGCGACGGCACTATAAGTGCAGCCTCTTTCAAAACTAAAGCTGTCTCACATTTTAATCTGGTCTGTAACGGTTACACACGCCTATACTGTAATATATATTATCTCTAACAGTGCATGCAATGTCTTGTATATAATCTATACCCTGTTCACTTATGTAAATGGATTTGTAACCATGTATTATTATTTGTTATTTTAACTCTGTGCCCAGGACATACTTGAAAATGAGAGGAAACTCTCAATGTATTACTTCCTGGTAAAACATTTTATACATCAATTATTTATTTTATGTCAGTGGGAATTTAATAAATAACCCCCTAAGCCTTGTTAGCGGTAAAAAGAAACCCATAATATAAATGTTTGTTTATTGGGACTATTCTTTAGTACAATTAACATGAAATCACCGTTTTTCTTTTCCGTAGATCCAAGGGTGGAAGATTGGCCACTCATGTCATCTCCCATCCCGCAAACAATTATTATTGTCGCTTACATTTATTTTGTGACATCCCTGGGTCCGAGGCTCATGGAGAATAGGAAACCATTTCATCTGACGCAGTTAATGGCGCTCTATAACTTCACTATGGTGGCCTTTTCCTTATACATGGTCTATGAAGTAAGTTCACAGAAGAATTTCATGTTAAGTTTATGCTAGATGGGGTCTTAATAAGTAAAACATGTCGTCCGTGCATCTATGAAATGTAAAATTCCATATGTGTACAGGTAGCTGCAGAGGTCCCGGTGGCCAAACAAAACAGTTGAGCCCCGATGCCCGTCCTCTTGTTGCTGCCGGGCCATGGCTCTCCCCAGCTGTATGGGTTTCAGAGAGGCCCTTCGCTGCTGTTGCCGCCAGACCCTGGCTCTCCCCAAGACTGCCGACACTGGGTGAGGAGCCCAGTTGTAACTAGTCCTGAGCACCGGGAAATCAGTCGGTGGCCCTGCAGCTAGGGATTCTGGGCAATGACATACAAATGAGAACAGTCACTTTTTCCTTCATGTCCATTTTAATATGAACCCCTATAAGCTTATGCCTGCCGTATTGCACAGTTTTTTCTAAGAGATAATGGGCAATAGCAGTGTTTGTAGACATGTCTGAGACATGATGTGCTCACAAGTGGTATTTTTGAAGTGAAACTTCTTCTTTGCTGGCACCTACAGAGTTTTTATAGGAAAAATCCCTTGTGCTGTAACGAAAAACCACGATGGAAGTGACGCCAAACAGCTAGGCAGCGTATGCGCAAATGAGGAGGTTGTAAAGCCTTCCACGCATGCGCAGAAGCTCATAGTCATTCTCCTGTTCGCACGCACAGTGTCACACGTGCACTCAGTCATGTGCGCACGGTGTCACGCCCGGTGACGCGCGTGCGCACACTGTATCTTGCGCGCGTGCGCACACTGTCTCGCGCGCGTGCGCACACTGTTTCTCACGCGCACACGAGGAATTCACTGTTAGTATAAATATAGAAGTGCAAATAGCTAAAACGGGTGTGGGTCTAGCTCGCGCATTCTAAGTCAAATGTCTTTGCGTTTTGTCACTGACATGGTAATGTTTTGATTAAAAATCAAAACACAATCACAAATACAATTTTTGTGACAAAAGACAAAAGTTTCACTTAAAATGCAATTGCTCGGCACACATTTTTTTTTTTTTTGCTTTACATGGAGGATTTTTCCACCTTTCTTTTCTTTGTTTACTCACTGTGTGTGTTTGTATATAATACAGTGTCAAGGGAGACCAGGAATTTACACCTTTTTATACCGGGATCATATCACTGAGCAAAACCAAATAGTAAAACAAATTGTCATTTATTCCATAGAAACAGACGTACGCACAGTGTATTACAAAATACAAGAGAAAACACACTTACTGGGGGTCTGGGCTGCAAAACTAGCCTTTCCTAGGTGAAACAGTCCATAAAATAAAGTTTTTAGGTTGACTGGGACTTGGCCCAAAATGTCCTGGAACTCAAATCGGCACGAAGTTCCCATCACCACCACTGTATCTGCTTCGGAGCTGCAGAAATCCCTTGACCGGGAGATAGTACCAAACGTCCTGGTACTCCTTTTGACTTGCAATCCCAACCGCGACCGCTATGTTCTCTTTTCAGACCTTGGCCCCGAAAAGTGGGATTTAGAAAATTTCTTGCCTTGAAATTTCTGAAGTTGGCTCGCTGGTATTTCTCTCAGAGCATCTTTTGGTGATTTCGAATTTGCTGCTGCTGTCTTGGCGCTTAGAAAACTCTTGTCCGGATTGGCTGCAGGGTTTCTTATAGTATTTTGGAATTAATTACTACAGCCAACCCTAGCGTGGGACCTGTCCAACCAGCCATTTACATGTCTTCCAGTCTTCTGAAGCCGGGCAAGCGGATCTTCTGAATGAAACATGGACATGCACGAGTTTGCCACTTGCTATGCAGAAGCCACCCACGGGGCTAGGTACCTCCAGGTCTGGGAAGGGGAATGCTAGCCGGAACGGCTTGCATTGATCCCAGGACGTGGCTACTTCACCTAGCCATCCTGCCCAAATGTGCTTCCCAACTCTGGCAGCTTCTGTGGCTTTCAAGTCTGGACCTCGAGTAGACACAGGGGCACCACAGTTTGGTAGCCCCCTGGCTCACTCAGAATACCGGCTTTGAAAGTCCCAGCTTATTTTACAGTGCACAAGCATAAATACATTTTAAGCATACCTGTTTAATAAAATATACTTTACTTTTATTCTATCTAAGTCTTCTGGTTATGAGAGAGAGAATGAGACTCTTTACTTTTATTGCCACTAGCCATATCCCTCACACACTGCAAACCTGACTTAGGCTTTTAAAATCCGCACAGCCTTCTGTGCTATTAAAACATTATAAAACAAAATATTTTTTCTAAGTCCCAAAGTAGAATGAAAAAAACGCTTCGGTTCATTCACAGGGCTGTATCTCATTCCCTTCTTGAAAACCGGACATAAGTTTCATAAAAATCCTCACAACCTTATATATGGTTGGAGTACTCCCAGAACCCCTATACCAGGTTCTGGGTGAGCAGGGAATTAACTGGGCATCACCCCTTATACTAGGGACCCTTTTGCCGTTTAAGGGATACCACACATCCCTATGCCCCATTTACCTTTCTGGTCTGTGCTGAAGCAGGGGGTCCTAGCAGTGAAACGCGCAAGTGTTTTCGAGGGGAGATTTTGCTGGAGCAATGTATCCGAGAATCCGACCTGATTCCCGAGTACATTTTTGAGGTATCCAGTATCTCTGGAACTCCGCTACCTAGACACAATCTGACAAAACTTTCTCCATAAAACCCCCCTTGAAGCGCATAGCCTAGCAATCTCTGCTTGCTGGCACTCCTGGAAAGGTAAAACACTGAACATTCTTTATTGATGCACAATTACATACATTGCATGTACAACAAACAGGTTCAAGAGCTGACACTCTAAAAACCCACATATGGATCAGAGGTAACCAGCCGGGCATAATACCTTTTTATTGATGGCCTGATTACCCCCTCACCTTCACATACAGTAATATAAAATATGTAGTCCTACATAGGACCAAATTGAATTAATAACAGCGATACAATGAATCTGTTAAAAGTACTAGAGGTTCCAATCATGCTAGTTCTTTGCAATCAATTTTTAAGTGTTTTGCTGGAAATGTGTATAAATGGTGACACGCAAAGTTTATGGTGCGTCTTATACTTCTCTCTTATCCTTTTCTGTTGTTATTGGGTCGGTCCCAACAAGATTCATAGTCATTGTTTCACTCCATTCCAAACTTCATATTGTAAAAAATATTGTAAACAAATAACAGAGCACATTTTTTCACAAATCTATCACTATTCTGAACTATTTACAATTTTTGTTAGACACGTTGCTGGCATTTAAGTTGTTCTACGTAGGATTGCACCTTCAACACTGGATGTTCTGTATTTGTAATATTTCATGTTAATTGTGAACGTGTTTGAGGGAGACTGCCATAACTTTGTACAAAAGTTATTTCTTTTAGGTTAATACGTCCATGAATTTTAACAATGTTTTACAACAATGCTTTTTTGTTCTTTTTTTCAAGTTTCTTGTGGCAGGCTGGGGTACAAGTTATTCCTATCGTTGTGATGTTGTTGATTACTCTAGGTCACCCCTGGCTGTAAGGGTAAGTAACTGGGCATAAGTTTAGATTTATGATAACATGCCTCTGATCATTCAAGTACATCAAATATATAAAAGGTAAATGTGATGAGAATGTCACTTGGGGTAATTGGCAAAAAGAAAAGTGTGTGTGTTTTTATTTTTTTTATTTTTTAGCCTTGACTATTAATTATGTGTCCTATAATAAAATGGAAATGATTTTAAATTGCAAAAAACCCTAGGGTATTGCAATGCTGCTGTTTGCATGGATTGGTTCTTGTAATACACGTGTGTTTTGAGCAAATCTCCTCCTTTTTTTTCTTTCCTGTGGCCGTGGGACCACTTTGAAAGAGTTTACAAATAGCACATGTTCTGTAGTTAACAATAAATCAGTTTTTCTAGGGAAATAAAGAATATATGTGGCGGTGGAGCAGACATTTATAGCATTGTTTTTACACATTGACCACCGTATTGTAAATGCAGTATTGTTTACTATACAGTATATAATTAAAGTACATTTTGTCGTTTAACTGAAACACAGAAATAGATTGGTGATAGGACACCACCTGAGGAAGCCATGGAATTAGGGGTTTGGGCCCAACTCTTTAAGAAATTCCCTATTACAAGATGTTAATGAATTTACACCACAGTAAGACCTAACACCGCTCGCATATAGGGAAAGCCAGAGGCACGTATATTGTTTTCACTTTCACTGTGTTTGTTCGTGCGTCAACGTTATATTAAATTGTATTATTTTTGGCCAGAATTTGGCTTTTAATGGTGTCCGTCCTCCCACAGCGATGGGAGCGGTTACTATAGGTCCTGTATATCCAATTGCCAGCCAATGATGCAATTATTTGTAATTACACTTCCCAATATTGGACTGAGTGCAGCAAATAGGGCTCTTGGGTGATTCTGTTATCACCCTGTTTGTTCAAAGATGTTAATGAATAAATGTTTCAAGTACCAATAGTAATGTTTGGCATACAGTACATTTATAGCTGATGATGAAAAAACTGAATTTTTTTTTTGTGGACAAAATAAACAGATTGTTTCAAACGTTACAGGTGTAAACTGATTTTTGTTTCCTGTAGATGGCTTGGACCTGTTGGCTGTACTACTTCTCAAAGTTTATTGAATTATTAGACACTGTGAGTATTCAGGAAATGTGCCCCCGTGTCATCACTAATGGTGAGGATGTTCTGCGTTGGGAAGATTTATAATTAGGAGCTGTTTTTTTCTTTTTTTCTAGATAAACTGTATATAAAGTTTAGTTTAATGTGTAATAAATACATTTTCTGTACAATAGAATCATTGCTTCTGTTCTACTTAGACTTGTACAGATAATACCGGCTTAAATTTATGCCACAGTTTTGATACTGTACTTTTAGACAGTCTTATGCCCGTTACACATTTTTGAAGTCATGCATGCACATAAGTGTTACACTTTGCTCTTATCTTTATTTCCTGCCCTTCCCATTTAAACAGCAGTCAATTAGGAAAACGTATTAACCAGAAAAATTTATTAACCAGAAAAATATACAATACAGTAAAGGATATGTTTTCACTTAACACTATTGCTTTTTTTTATTTTTAAGATCTTTTTTGTCTTGCGTAAGAAGAATAGCCAAATCACTTTCTTGCATGTATACCATCACTCCATCATGCCATGGACCTGGTGGTTTGGTGTCAAGTTTGCTGCAGGTAATGCAAAGTATTCTTACTATTGTGTTCACGTGTAGGAAACATGAAGCATTTTAGTATTTTACATCCAGTCGTGATTCCCGAACGTCTCTGGGTGACGCGCGCGCACAGAAGCTCACAGCTCATTGGAACACTTTGCGCACCTAGTCTGGCGTCTTTCCAGATTTAGAAAATATTGCTAAGCAATGTGTGTGTTTGTTGTTTGGCCCCTCTGGCCTCCATATTTATTTATTTTCTGTTGAAACTAGAGTGAGCCAGCCTTCTACTTTCACAGGATGCAGCATGGTGATCAAAGGGAAGCGCAAACATGTGGAGATATAAAAAATAAAAATGATGGGGCAGTATTGTGACAAATAAATATGTATTCTTCTTTAAGTCTGCTGTTATTTATACTCACAAGTGTGAGGATGATACTGTGTACGTAGAGGTATCTTTGGGTATATGTCTGCAGTGATGATAAGCTGGCTGGAACCTCGGTGTGGGAATGTATTCCTTAAATGGTTAAACACAGAAAAGCCAACATAGCGCGATCTGTTTAAAAACTGTATTCAAGTGGTTAAAAATATAACAATACACTCACATGATGTATGCTATTTAAAAGCATTTAGATACGCAATGGATCTCGCCTCCGGTGTCTTAGTGCAGTTTTTCCTTCCCTCTTCTCAGCGTGCGTCTCACTCCTGCGTTCCAGCAGGGCGGATGTGACGTCAGTGAGACTTCGGGAGTTGCGTATCTAAATGCTTTTAAATAGCATACATCATGTGAGTGTATTGTTATATTTTTAACCACTTGAATACAGTTTTTAAACAGATCGCGCTATGTTGGCTTTTCTGTATTTAACCATTTAAGGAATACATTCCCACACCGAGGTTCCAGCCAGCTTATCATCACTGCAGACATATACCCAAAGATACCTTTACGTACACAGTATCATCCTCACACTTGTGAGTATAAATAACAGCAGACTTAAAGAAGAATACATATTTATTTGTCACAATACTGCCCCATCAGTTTTATTTTTTATATCTCCACATGTTTGCGCTTCCCTTTGATCACCATGTCGCCATATTCACCTGGGATTGAGAGAGCAGTCCTGCACTGGGTCACAGCAGCATTCAAGGATTTGTTTGTATCACTTATATTTATTCAATTTATGGTTTATATGTTAATATTGGATTAACACGTGTTTAAAGCTTATAATAGAGCGCCACTTTTGATATATCACTATTTGCGCAGCATGCAGCCATCACTGGTTTGTAATTTAGCATGTTGGAAGTCTCAGAGAGGCTAAAGGACTTAAAGTCATTGCTAATTATTCTAGCTTCTAATCCTCATGGAACATTATACATTCACCTCCTCTCCGCTTCACATTCATCGGCCCCTTCACTTGCTGCATTACGCGGCCCCTTCACTTGCTGCATTACGCGGCCCCTTCACTTGCTGCATAACGCGGCCCCTTCACTTGCTGCGTTACGCGGCCCCTTCACTTGCTGCGTTACGCGGCCTCTTCACTTGCTGCGTTACGCGGCCTCTTCACTTGCTGCGTTACGCGGCCCCTTCACTTGCTGCGTTACACGGCCCCTTCACTTGCTGCGTTACGCGGCCTCTTCACTTGCTGCGTTACACGGCCCCTTCACTTGCTCCGTTACACGGCCCCTTCACTTGCTGCGTTACACGGCCTCTTCACTTGCTGCATTACGCGGCCTCTTCACTTGCTGCATTACACGGCCCCTTCACTTGCTGCATTACGCGGCCTCTTCACTTGCTGCATTACGCGGACCCTTCACTTGCTGCATTACACGGCCTCTTCACTTGCTGCATTACACGGCCCCTTCACTTGCTGCATTACGCGGCCCCTTCACTTGCTGCATTACGCGGCCCCTTCACTTGCTGCATTACACGGCCCCTTCACTTGCTGCATTACGCGGACCCTTCACTTGCTGCATTACACGGCCCCTTCACTTGCTGTATTACGCGGCCCCTTCACTTGCTGCATTACGCGGCCCCTTCACTTGCTGCATTACGCGGCCCCTTCACTTGCTGCATTACGCGGCCCCTTCACTTGCTGCATTACGCGGCCTCTTCACTTGCTGCATTAGACGGCCTCTTCACTTGCTGCATTACACGGCCCCTTCACTTGCTGCATTACGCGGCCCCTTCACTTGCTGCATTACGCGGCCCCTTCACTTGCTGCATTACACGGCCCCTTCACTTGCTGCATTACACGGCCCCTTCACTTGCTGCATTACGCGGCCTCTTCACTTGCTGCGTTACGCGGCCCCTTCACTTGCTGCATTACGCGGACCCTTCACTTGCTGCATTACACGGCCCCTTCACTTGCTGTATTACGCGGCCCCTTCACTTGCTGCATTACGCGGCCCCTTCACTTGCTGCATTACGCGGCCCCTTCACTTGCTGCGTTACGCGGCCCCTTCACTTGCTGCATTACGCGGCCCCTTCACTTGCTGCGTTACGCGGCCCCTTCACGTGCTGCATTACGCGGCCCCTTCACTTGCTGCATTACACGGCCCCTTCACTTGCTGCATTACACGGCCCCTTCACTTGCTGCGTTACACGGCCCCTTCACTTGCTGCATTACGCGGCCTCTTCACTTGCTGCATTACGCGGCCCCTTCACTTGCTGCATTTCACGGCCCCTTCACTTGCTGCGTTACACGGCCCCTTCACTTGCTGCGTTACACGGCCCCTTCACTTGCTGCATTACGCGGCCCCTTCACTTGCTGCATTACGCGGCCCCTTCACTTGCTGCGTTACGCGGCCCCTTCACTTGCTGCGTTACGCGGCCCCTTCGCTTGCTGCATTACGTGGCCTCTTCGCTTGCTGCATTACGCGGCCCCTTCACTTGCTGCATTACGTGGCCTCTTCGCTTGCTGCGTTACGCGGCCTCTTCACTTGCTGCATTACGCGGCCCCTTCACTTGCTGCGTTACACGGCCCCTTCACTTGCTGCATTACACGGCCTCTTCACTTGCTGCATTACACGGCCCCTTCACTTGCTGCGTTACACGGCCCCTTCACTTGCTGCGTTACGCGGCCTCTTCACTTGCTGCATTACGCGGCCCCTTCACTTGCTGCTTTTCAAGGCCCCTTCACTTGCTGCATTACACGGCCCCTTCACTTGCTGCGTTACGCGGCCCCTTCACTTGCTGCATTACGCGGCCCCTTCACTTGCTGCGTTACGCGGCCTCTTCACTTGCTGCGTTACGCGGCCCCTTCACTTGCTGCGTTACGCGGCCCCTTCACTTGCTGCATTACGTGGCCTCTTCGCTTGCTGCATTACGTGGCCTCTTCGCTTGCTGCGTTACGCGGCCTCTTCACTTGCTGCATTACGCGGCCCCTTCACTTGCTGCGTTACGCGGCCCCTTCACTTGCTGCATTACACGGCCTCTTCACTTGCTGCATTACACGGCCTCTTCACTTGCTGCATTACACGGCCCCTACACTTGCTGTAGCCTCTTCAAGGAAACAACTGGTTTAAGCTGCTACAGGAGAAGCAGGAGCCAGAGTAATTGGGATGAATATTAATGCTCTCTGATATTTACAGTGTCCTATTTAATTAAAATGAGATCTCTGCCTCCTGACACTCTTGGCAAAATGGTGTCCTTTTGTGTACATACATATTAACTTTTTTTTTTAATATACATTTTGATGTATATTTTGCTGTATCGCGCGCGCACACACGATTCTCTTGTGCTTCGGACGTGTATGTGTACACGTACACCTACCTGCCTATATATATACACACACGCATGCACACCTACCCACCTGTATACACACACACGCATGCACACCTACTCGCGTGTGCGCACATCAACCCGCCTGTACGCGCGCGCACACACACACACGCAGATCTACCCGCCTGTACGCGCGCGCACACACACACGCAGATCTACCCGCCTGTGCGCGCGCACACACACACGCAGATCTACCCGCCTGCACGCGCACACACACACACACACACACACACACACACACGCAGATCTACCTGCCTGTACGCGCACGCACACACACACGCAGATCTACCCGCCTGTACGCGCGCGCACACACACACGCAGATCTACCCGCCTGTACACGCACACACACACACGCAGATCTACCCGCCTGTGCACGCGCGCACACACACACGCATATCTACCCACCTGTACACGCACACACACACACGCAGATCTACCCGCCTGTACGCGCGCGCACACACACACGCAGATCTACCCGCCTGTACGCGCGCGCACACACACACGCAGATCTACCCGCCTGTGCGCGCGCACACACACACGCAGATCTACCCGCCTGCACGCGCACACACACACACACACACACACACACACACGCAGATCTACCTGCCTGTACGCGCACGCACACACACACACACGCAGATCTACCCGCCTGTACGCGCGCGCACACACACACGCAGATCTACCCGCCTGTACACGCACACACACACACGCAGATCTACCCGCCTGTACGCGCGCGCACACACACGCAGATCTACCCGCCTGTGCGCGGTCCCACACACCTCATGCCTTATTGCAACTCCTCCTAAATACAACATGAATGATGCTATAGCCTTATTTATTTTCCTCCTGGATCTTTCCACTGCTGCATCGTTGCTCCCACGCCAGCGCAGCCTAGGAGATACCACTTTCCAAACAGTCACCTGATTAAATCTGGTTACAATCCACCCTATGTCCCATCACATGTTCCACATTAAATCCAGCGATGGGACCGCTGCCAAATAATTTCCCCTCCACATGCAGCAAAATGATATCAGGATGGTCCCTACCCCTTTTCCTACGCAATAACTCGGACAGGTGTTGGTCCCAACACATCCCCTTGCTGCCCATCCAAAACATCTTGGCGAAGCCTGCCCTTATCCCAAACTGCCTTCCCCCCCCCCCCCGCATTGCTGCCGAAATAAGGGCCCTATTATCCTTGAATTTGACCCCCCTCTTCCAACCCGCTACCAACTTGCAACTGATGAAATCGTTGGTAAAATCCCCGTCTCCAACTTCAAGGTGACGCCTGCTAAAAATGTTCCAATCATTGAGGCTGAACCTCCCAATTCCAGTTTCTTTACTAGAAACCTTAACATTCCGCCCCTGATTTTCTCTATGCTCACTCCCTCGGGCCTTTGTTCTTCTTCTGCACTTAACCAGGCCCGCCATTCATCCCAAGCCTTGGTGTATGCTGACCACTTGCCCGGTGCTACCGAAGCCTTCACCAGCTCCATCACTCCCTCACTGCTTGCTGTCAAAGTTGAATGGTTCCCCTGTTGTAGACAATTCCGGGACCAACTCCTGGAATGCCATGAACTGAAAACGAGATAGGGCATCTGTGATCTTTTTAACCAAACCCGGCACATGCTTCACCTTGAACCTTACTGTATATTATGATCCAGACACTTTAGAACTAGCAACCTCCAGAAGTCGGACCACTAACAGAGAAGACGCTGAATGCTGGTCCACGGCAGCTACCACGCCCATATCCGTCCGGAAGATGACCTCCCTGTTGGCCAACTCCATTCCCCATAGCTGCACTGCCACCACCAGCAGAAAGATCTCCAAGAATGTTAAGTTCCCCATAAACTCCTGCTGCCCCCACTCCTCCGGCCATCGCTTAGTGCACCATCGTCCCTGAAAAAATGCTCTAAAAACCACAAGCCCAGCCCCATCCGTGAAGAGCTGAACTTTCCCACTCACCATATCTCCTTGAAATGCTATCGTGCACCCGTTGTACCACCCTAGGAAGGTGTCTCACACTTGCAGATCCCCATTTACCTGCTTTGACACCCTATCAAAGTGGTGCTGCGATTTTACCCCTGACATTGTGAATGCCAGTCGCCTCTGAAAGACCCTTCCCATTGACAAGATACTGGTTGCAAAATTGAGTTGGGCCAGCAGGGACTGGAACTGCCTCAGCGTGGCTTTCTTGAGCCCCATAAACTCCCTCAAAGCCTGTAGCTTCCTGAGAGCTAAGGAATTTCCATCTTCACAAAATCAATTGCAATACCCAAAAAATTGATGCGTACCACAGGGCTCTTCCCCTTGTCCTTAGCCAAAGAAACATGCCATGAGTTCCTGAAATTCCAACAGTAACCTCCCGCACACATCGGACCCATCCTTCCTATGAATAGCAAGTCATCCAAGTAGTGCAGGATACAACGAACTCTGGGTACATCTCCTAATGTCCAGTACAACAAGGAGCTGAACATCTCAAAGTTTAAAACATGAGATCAAACACCCCATTGGGAGGCATAGATCTACAAAGAATTCCTCACCCAGCTTGCACCCCAGCAGGTGTAAGCATTCTGGGTGCATGGGCAGCAGACCGAATGCCGACTCGGCTTTTCCCATCCACACCCCCGGTCCAGCCTCCCTTTCCAGATCCCTGAAACTGTCAAAAGATGCATACTGCATGCTACACAAGTTCTTCTCAATCCCATCATTCACGGACAACCCCTCTGGGTATGACAGGTGAAATATGAGACTGAATGAACCCAGCTCCTGCTTTGGGGCCACCCCCAATGGAGAAACTCTCTCAACGCTGGTAACAGGGGAAAGGAAAACGTCCTGCCATTCTGCCTGCCCTCGCCTCCTTTGCTATTTTCGCCTGTGCTACCCCCATGTGCATCTCCAGTGATTTCTCATTCTTTCTGTATAGGGGAAAACCACTCAAAAAACCCCCCTCTGGCAGCTTCGCCGCCTCCCTATTTGGGTAGCGGCAGAGCCACGGTCCCATCCAATATCCAGTGTTTTTTGCCCCAGCTTCTCCACTTGCTCTCCTTAAATCCACCCTTGCCATTTTTATAGCATTTAGACATGGGGTGGCTATCCCCGTAGCTGTTGCACTCATGTCTAAACTGACAACCTGTGCCCCACTTACTCTGGGCCTCGCTATACTGCCAGCAAAACTCCCCCCTTCTTATTCTCGACCTACTACCCAGCTCGCTGTGAGCTTCCGGACCTAGAGGAATCGGTTTTATTCAGCATTATTTTGCCCATCTACAGGTCCATGTCCTTTACGTCCCACCGCAACGGTTTCTTAATCGCCTTTTTCTGCCTGCGGTCCCTATCATACTTCCACCACCCCGGACTCTCCTAAAATGTCTAGGTTTCCCTAATTGACAAATCCTCCCCCTTTAGCCAAATCCACGCGAATTCCACCCCAAAATACGTGTCCCAATCCAAATTCACACCTACCTGCCAAAATTCCTACGCAAAATCCATTTAAACACCCAAATCCATGCTCCTTGTTGTAATCCGCCCCTATACCCCAAAATCCGCGTTCCCTGCCCAAATCCACACACTGCTCAATGTTCCCACAAATCCGCACCGCTTACTAAATAGCGCGAATCCGCGCCAAATCCTCCCCTATACCACAAAATACGTATCCGCGCACTCCTCTCAATGCACCCACAAATCCACACCACTTATTAAATCCGCACTAAACCACGGAATCCGCGCCAGCGCCCCAACTCCATGCCACCTGCCGGCGGATCGCTGAAAACAATTCGCCAATGGATTCCAGGAATCTGAAACTGGCTCACTATGCCTAAATGCGCATGCCCTTCCAAAACCAACACGAAAATCTGCAGATCTTCCCAAAAAAACCCATAAGATTAAGATTCCCCATTTTTCTACCTTCCACCTCTGCTGCTGCCTCTTTGCTCCGCCAGGCGATCCCTCTGGCTGGAATCTCCACTTCACGGCCGAGCACGTGAGCATCCACCCCGGACCGCGCTGCTGCACCTTCTCCTGCAGCTCCACCACCGACCACAACCACCTTCAGCTCTGCTGGGCTCTCCGACCATGTCTTTCTTCCTCCTCACCGTGCAGCCATCTCTCTGGATCAGGACACCAGGAATATGGAATCCGGAACCAGGAAAAGGTGACTTACCTGGAGTTGATCATAGAAAGAGGAGGCTAGGATCCCTCCCCCATTGCCTTAAGTACCCCTTCCTTAACCTCTCCCCTGGCCTGGCATCACTGCATTGTATGGGGAGGGGACCCTCGGCCTTATGTCATGCCGCCCCTTCCTTAGAAGTCCAGGGCTCCCTTTATGTACACTAAAGGATACAATTTCACAAAGTGTGAAAGGAGGCAGGTATCACAATTGTGTTTTTTTTTTTTTTTTTTAATGTTTTGTTGCTGATTTTCCTGCTGGTTTAATTTCTCAAAACTATGCTATTAAGGGATGTGTGTGTTGTTTATTTATTTTTTAATGAGAACCGGTGTGTGTGTGTGTGTGTGTGTGTGTGTGTGTGTGTGTGGTGTGTGTGTGTGTGGCCTGAATTTAAATATTCACGAGATCACACACACTTTGGTTCTCAACTTCTTTCCAGTGATTAAATATTATAGTGCATTATACTTTTGCAATAGAAGATTTTGCACTTGGAAGTATCCTAACCAGGTACGTTTTTCATGCCATGACAATCATCTGATCTCGTTTGGATTTGGTTCCAAATATCTAACATCCTCTTTTTCTTGTTCAGGTGGTTTGGGCACATTCCATGCATTAGTGAACAGTATCGTTCATGTTATCATGTACTCTTATTATGGATTGTCGGCAATGGGACCAGTCTATCAAAAGTACCTGTGGTGGAAAAAATACATGACCTCTATACAACTGGTATGTATATCTTATCTCTGATTTTTTTTTTTTTTTTGCCATGAAAATAATGGAATGTTACCTTATCGTCGGAAAAATGACGCTAGCATTTTTAGTTTCAAACAGAGCGTTATATTTTTACTAAAGCTTAGAAGAAGCACAGGAATCTTCTCTGTTCTGGAGATTTCATTTATGTTCATAGCAGCAAATAAAATATCACTTCTGAGCTTATTCACATGTTTTCACACCTGCCTTTCCCCATAATCAATTAGCATGGGTAATGACCTGCAAATGAGCTCTGACAGGGTATCCCTTTTTGCCTCCTATCCATTTTAACATGGATCCCTAGAAGCTTATGCCTGCCGTATGACAAGTTATACAGCAAAGCCTGGGTTAAAGAAGTGCGTAGTCAGCCAGGTTTGCTGACCATGCGTTTCTATAACCAAGGCTTTGCAGTCAAAGCTGAGTGCTCATTTGCATGTCATTACCCAGAATCCCTGGCTGCAGTGGAAGTATGCATGCTTATTGATTATGGGGAAAGGCAGGTCTGAGACATGTGAATGTGTTCTTAAGTGATATTTTTATTAGCTGTACGTTGGATTTGTTTTTGGCACTTTTTTACTCACCAGAACTGACTTTGTGTACCTGATCTATGTTCAAATAAATGGCGCTAAACCCTTCTGTACCATGAAAGCTGCTTCACAGTATATTAAACAGGTGCCATGGTGTTTTACAATCAATGGTTTAAAGAATTAAGAGACCAAAGAGCCACCTGGGTCAGCCTCACGCCAGTGCCCAATACAAAGCCGCAATGTCATCAGGAGATGAGCTGCTGCTTTCTATTAGTGATCCTGCAGACATATTTGTAGTTTATTTTGACTTACAATTCGGCACAAATAAAACTTAAAATCTGAAAACGTATGGGTCCACGGTCATTGCAATAAAGTACATGGCCATGTAACCTTGTCTGTGCCATTTTCAACATTTATTTCAAAATATGATGCTTTTAGTAAACTTTTTTTGGTTGTTTTAAGCTATACCCCCCCAAAACTAAATTTGTGTAGTTCAGCAGATCTAACACAGCAGTACCTGCTTTCACTAAGAGCTAGTTAGTTGCTTATACTTATGTAACGGGTTTCCCCCCCCCCCCCCCCCAATCGCAGATTATACTGTGGGTGCGGGGAAACATACAGTGTTACTCGGGTGTGGTGCGTTACCTGTTGGCTCACAGGAGGGCTGAGCCGCCACGGGGAACCTGGGGCAATATATTATACTAATGAGTAACCACTTACTCGGTGCAGCGCCTCCACCTGCGATGGCTCCCACCAGAGGGGGAGTGGTTCCTCGCAGGACAATACAATAACCATATACACGTATGTGAGTTAACCAAATACCTTTTACTTTGGAGCATAAGAAACACATATACAATCACAATGAATATAACAGGTGTCCCTCTCTAGAGAAGACACTAACCACTGCGTCTCACACAACACTAACACTATCTTGCGCCACGGCGGACGCCAACACTCTATGTGCCACGGCGGACGCTAACACTTTATGCGCCACGGCGGACGCTAACACTTCCACAGAATGATCCCACCCCGTGTCCAGTAAACCCAACCCAATGTCTCGCACTCCCAAGTCATATACAAGTGTGTGTGTGTGACTGCGCAGCCACTATGTCTGGTGATAGGCCTTGTTGGTGCACGTGAGGTTATCGGTTACCTGCCGAGCACTCCAGTGCTCGGACCTGCAGCGGACTTCACAAAGGATCAAGACGAACTCCCGCACGATATCCGTGATCCACCGCAGGACGATCCATCAGAGGCGATCTCTATCGGATAATAGTCCAGCTCTCTCCCAGCAAGACGCACAATGTTCGTTGCACTCTAACAAATAGCTAATGGGGCAGAGTCCCTAACCTAGGGCATGTCCCTACAACACTCCACTAGGGTGACTCAGGGCTATCTGGGGCCTAGGGGAATTGCTGGCCTAGTGCAGAGAGTCACTAACTCCTGCACCCTACCTCCTTCCCCTCGCTGCTCCTGTCACCAACTGCCAACGTGCTGCAACCCGCAAAATGTATCTATTCCCTGCAAGCAGGGAGCTCCTGCAGCCCTATTGGCTCCCTGGCATCACGTGTCCGATCCAAAGGCTCATGGGACTTGAAGTTCCCTTACAGAGCCCTCCTCTCATTGGTGGCAGTTCGCGCGCTTGTCTTGCGCATGCGCGATCTAACCAGGGCCTCCCGTCGCATCGGCAGTCGGCGCACGCGCGAAGAACTGTCATGGCGGCGCCCTGCACCGGGAACCGCCGGGCGCGCCTCGCAACCCGACCGCGGCCCTAGCAACTGGCCGCACGCGTCTCTGGCAACCGGCCGCAGCATGAAGAGCGCGGGTCACGCGCGCCCATGCCCCCACACCTCCCCGCGAACGGCCGCATCTACTCCCGACCACCGCACGGTGAGTACCCAGAGGGGGGCCCACAAGCAGAAGGGGGACCTGGCTACATCCTCCCCCTGGTAAAATCCCCAACGTCCCTGCTTGGGACACAACAATGTAACTATGTACAGAAGTTAAATAATAAAAATGCCACAACCACATACGATCTTAATTAACTCTAGATCAGATTACACATTTCAGTGAACATCACAATGACAGACTGCACTCTGCCGCGAGCCCACTGCTGAGCCTCATAATGGGGTACCCCAATTTGATCCTAGGTTACTCGATTTGGAGGGTACCTAACTCTTTGTTTCCGGCGAAGCTGTTCTTCTGCAACTCCCTCGGGGGAGTAATAAACACAGTCCTGAGGCTCGGCCTCTTCCCTTGAGGGGATAATTGTCTCTGAACAGTCTCTGTTAGGCACAAAGCACGGGCTCTGTGCATCCAACGGCTGGCCTGCTGGTGCCACCTTAGTAGGCATTGGCCTACGGGGCCCTTTACCCGTAGCTCCTCCGGGAGATGCCCCTTCTGTGGAGTAGTCCCTTTGAGAGGGTCCTTCCATAGGATCTTCAGGAGTTTCAGAGTGGGTCTCATTATCGACAGTCTCTTGACCCAACTCTGATAAGTCAGGCTCACCATTGAGCGGTGTGGCCAGTATCTCTGTCTCTTCATCTTCCACTTGTTGAATGGGGAGAAGATGATTATGGTGCCATACCTTTACCCGGCCGTCGGTGTCTTTGATGCGATAGACCGGGAGGCCAGGCATCTGGGATTCTATTTCATACACTCCGTCTCTCCATCGGTCGGCCAATTTGTGTTTTCCCGGGACTCCCAGATTTCTAAGCAACACAGCGTCCCCAGGACGAAGTTCCCGATATTTGACCTTATGAACATATCGTCTTTTATTTCCAGCGTTCAACGTAGCTGTAGCCTTCTCAGCTTGTTGATAGGCCTGCTGTAAACTGTCTTTGAGCCTTTGCACGTATTTGAAATGGGTAGCGTTGTGTATCCCATCTGTCGAGACGCGAAGGCACACATCCACTGGCAGTCTCGACTCTCGCCCAAACATGAGGAAGTATGGGGAGAACCCAGTTGACTCGTGTCTGGTACAGTTGTACGCATGCACCAAGGCCTCCACATGTCGACTCCATTCAGTTTTCTGTGCACTCCGCAGAGTTCCGAGCATGTCCAGTAAGGTTCGATTAAATCGCTCTGGCAGGGCATCTCCTTCGGGGTGATATGGAGTCGTTCGTGATTCTGATCAAGGTGCTTTCAAAGTCCCGCCCTTGGTCGGAGTGAAGGCGGTTGGGAAGACCATAGTGCACAAAGTATTTCTCCCATAATATTTTTGCAACTGTGATGGCTTTCTGATCTTTCGTGAGGAAGGCCTGGGCATGTCGGGTGTAGTGGTCCGTGATGACCAGTACATTGCATATTCCCCGGCTTTCAGGTTCAATGCACAGAAAGTCCATACACACAAGATCCATGGGGCCAGAACTTTTTAGACGGCCCATGGAGGCTGCTCGGGTAGGCAGGGTCTTGCGCTGTATACACCTAGTACAGCGGCGACAGTGACGCTCAACGGCCTCTCGCATCTTGGGCCAGAAAAAGCGATCTCTGACCAGGCCAAAGGTCTTGTCTATACCAAGATGTCCATGATCATCATGTAGGGACTTCAACACCAGGTATTGTAAGTTCTTAGGGAGGACTAGTTGTCGCCTATCCGGGTGGTTGTGGTATTGCACCACCTGATAGAGTAAGCAATTGTCTATCTCGAATTTGTCCCATTCCCGCATGAGCAAGGCCACCACATCATTGGGCGCGCGTTTCAGAAGGGCTGGGTTCTTTTCAACGGCTCGCCTGATGATACTAACGACAGGGTCTCGTATTTGGTAGTCTACCAGATCCTTCCACCGTAACACCTTGTCATGCGTGATGTTCATCCCTTTGGGGTCGCAGTAGGCGGCTGGAACAGCCTGCAACCGGCATCCCAATGAATCAGCCACTCGTAATTCTGAAAAGGCCACTTGGTCGTTGACGATGGTGGCCATGCTACACATAGCTCGCACTCCGGGTCCTGGGAGTTCCTCCCATTCCTCATCATCTGGAATAGCACTTAACCCGGGTCGTCTGGATAGAGCGTCAGCCCCTATATTCAAAGGTCCCGGCTTATACTTCATGGAGAACCTGTAGTTGCTTAGGGCGGCCAGCCAGCGGTGTCCGGCGGCACCCAATTTGGCCGAGGTATTGACGTATGTGAGGGGATTGTTATCCGTCCTTACCTCGAAGGTAACACCGTACAGGTAATCGTGGAGCTTCTCGGTGATAGCCCACTTGAGAGCCAGGAACTCCAACTTGTGGACTGGGTATCTCTGTCCACTGGGCGTCAAGCTGCAGCTGATGTAGGATACAGGCCGAAGACCCTCAGGGTGCTTCTGGTGCAGGACGGCACCCAGTCCATTGAGACTGGCATCCACATGCAGAACGTATGGCTGTTCGGGATCAGCATTCGCAAGCACCGGCGCTTCGGTCAGACACTTCTTCAATTTCAGGAAGGCCTGCTCACACTCAGACGTCCATTTATCACCAAACGGTTGGCGTGCCGATACAGCCTTCCAGGTCTCTGAGGGGTATATCTTCAACAGATTGTTCAGGGGTTTAGCTCTACTAGAGTACCCTTCCACGAAGCGACAGTAATACCCACAGAATACCAGGAAGGATCGCAGCTCCGTGACATTCTCGGGACGAGGCCAGTTCACTTCTGCTTCTACCTTGGCGGGGTCGGTGGCGATCCCTTGGGTGGACACGATGTGTCCCACGTAGGTCACTGAGGTATGGCAAAACCGGCACTTGTCTAGGGACAATTTCAACCCTTCGTTCCCCAGACGGTCTATCACTTTAAGTAACCGCTCTTCGTGCTCTTCCAGAGTTCTTCCGAAGATGATGATGTCATCCAGATATACAAGACACTCCCGCAGGCTCATGTCCCCGATAGTCTTTTCCATCAGACGTTGGAAGGTAGCAGGCTCCCCACATATACCTTGGGACATACGTGTAAATTGTTAGAATCCCAATGGGCAGACGAAAGCTGTTTTCTCCTGATCTTCCGCATTCATAGGTACCTGATAGTACCCGGATCGGAGGTCGAGCACGCTGAACCATTGACTTCCATTCAGCGCATTCAGTATCTCTTCAATGCGCGGAAGGTTGTACTGATCCGGTATCGTACGATTGTTCAGAGTTCGATAGTCGACACACAGTCGTACGGATCCGTTCTTTTTACGCACCACCACTATGGGTGACGCGTAGGGGCCCCGAGACTCCGTCAAAATCCCGGCATCTTCCATATCGTGAATGACGTTCCTCACATCGTCCACATCCGCGGGGCGATGCGACGAGAGCGTTCTCGGAAAGGGGTGGCATCACTCAGTCGAATGGTATGTTTGGTGCTGCGACTGCACCCCACATCCATCTCACTCGTGGAGAACACCTGTCGTCGTTGATTCAACTGGGTTGCCAGCCGCTCCTTCCACTGGGTGGACAGCGTTGACTCACCGAAGTTGAAGTCCAGCTCAACTAACTGCTCATCCACGGCCGCCGCCTTCACCTGAGGCGTGGTTTCTACAGGGCTGACCGGATATATGCAACCTAACTTCTGGTCGGCATCAAATTCCATCGGGAAGGGGGAGAGATTTTGTACATACATATCGGTTCATAGAGGGATCTTAGCCATCCACTCCCTCACTTTGGGTAGTACCCTATACCCTCTCCGAACCTCTTCTTCTTCAGGCGTACTTTCCAGAGACAAAAACTGATCGCTCCCATCTCGTTCGGGATAACAACACCAGACGGCCATTCTTCGCACTCCCCCTGGTAATATGGTCGTCAGCCCGCGTTGACGATTGTAGAGATCCCCGTGTCGCTCCAGGGCATACACCCGTTTGCACTCCTCTCGTAGGACCGGATCTAGGAGAGCGGTGGCTAGCGGCAACTCGTTAGTCTCTTTCAGTTACGCTCGGATCACCGCCTGTACTATATCAGCGTTGGTGCCCAAGATGATCGGATACTTGCACTGGTCTTGGGGCTCCGGGCATACCAGGGCCGCTACATGCATGGGGTGTCTCTTGCCGGTGTTCAGCTGGAGTATTTCCATTTGAACCCTTACAATCCCATCGATGGGGTAGTCTTCATTACTTAGCCCCCGTACGGTCACATGATCGGCCGCTCTCAGGGGGCAGTGTCGGAGGTGCTGTTCATAGAACGGGCGGTATATGATGGTCACTTGTGACCCCGTGTCCAGTAGAGCCGACGCATAGATCCCTTCTAGTAACACCGGTATGATAGCTGCAGGACCTACTTGGCTGTAAGCTTCCCAGTTGGGGCGTCATCCCCTGCGTCAGCCTCCGCAGAGGTATCGGTAGTTCCCGGAGGGGTCTCCACATCAGACCCGACAGTTTGTACTCGGCATACTATCGACCGGGCTGGGTTTCTTCGGTCGGGAGTTTTGTCCTCGGTGAGGTCCTCCCTTTCTGGACAATCACGGAAGAAGTGGCCGTTCTTACCGCAGGTATAGCAAAGGAGATCTCTTTGTTCCGAGCGGCCCCTGTACGGAGAAGATGATTTACGGGCGGGTCTAGCTTTGGGGCCCGAGCCCTTAGTTGCGACCTCCTCATCCTGGGTCGGGGTGTTCTTGGCCTTGGCCCCAGCGGCTTTAGCAGGGTCACTGGTGGAAGGCTCCTTAACCTTCTTGGAAGTGTGCAACTGGGCATAGGCTTCATGTTTTTTTATCTCATCCATTAGCTTTTCCCAGGAAGGGGGGTCGCCCTGCATCATGGAGCACTTTATCATGATTACGATATGGTGGTCAGGTATCGCTCCTCTCAGAAATTGAGCACGACAGTATTCATCCACTTGGGCGGCCGTAATACTTTTCCTTTTTCGCATTTCCCATAAGACTGCTCGAATCCGCTGTAAGAAGTCATATAGCTCCTCTCCGTCTTTCTGGCAAAGATCGTAGAACCGTTTCATCAATTGCCCTATGTCCTCAGTTCGTCCATAAGCCCGCGCAAGAGTCTCTAGCATTTAATGTGCGGTGACGTCCGCATGTTGATCTTTAGCCATCTGTATTGTGGTGGATGCGGGAGGGTGCAGGCATTCCATTATGCATTGCCGCTTCACCAACTCAGAGCATGTCCATTCTTCTAGAACCTGAGAAGTGTATTCTCTCCAGACGTCAAACGCTTCTTCACCCGTTGGGGTCGGCTTGGTTCCTGAAAAGATTTTTATCTTGCAATACTGTTGCGAAATCTGAGCTTCGGATCGGGACGGCCCCAATTCTAGGAGGGCCTGAGCTAGCATTCGGATTTCGTCCCCAGGTTTAGAGGACGAGTTGGCCATACTTAATGGTGGGCTGTAGTCGGCGTGTGAGGCCCTCTCGGCCCCGCGATCACGTTCAGAGGGGGAAGGCGATGTGTGCATTGCAACCTCTTGTAAATTTGTGCGGGAGCTGCCGGGTTCTGATTTTATGGGCAGTTCAGGATAGACAACAATACAGCAAGACCCGGTGGACGTCGTGAGCCACAAGCTGGATGGACCCTGATCTTCAGTTATATCTTGCCCTATACTCACTAACACGGAGCAATACTCCCGATTCGCATCCTTACGTCGCTCTAACACTCTTATTTTGGCAGCATCCCGGATATGTGGGTGTTGCCGCAAGTCCAGTTGTATGGATGAAGACGGCGTATCAACAGGAACCCGGCTCACCGCGAGCATGTGGAGCGGCGGCACTTGTAGCTCCACGGCCCAATCACACACTTCTGAGCGTGAGGGGGACGGTAATGGTGGTGACATTTTGAGAAAAAAAATGGACAGGGCACCCCAGGTCTAAGAACTCAGCAGCGCCTCCAAATGTAACGGGCTTCCCCCCCCCCAATCACAGATTATACTGTGGGTGCGGGGAATCATACAGTGTTACTCGGGTGTGGTGCGTTACCTGTTGGCTCACAGGAGGGCTGAGCTTCCGCCACGGGGAACCTGGGGCAATATATTATACTAATGAGTAACCACTTACTCGGTGCAGCGCCTCCACCTGCGATGGCTCCCACCAGAGGGGGAGTGGTTCCTCGCAGGACAATACAATAACCATATACACGTATGTGAGTTAACCAAATACCTTTTACTTTGGAGCATAAGAAACACATATATAATCACAATGAATATAACAGATGTCCCTCTCTAGAGAAGACACTAACCACTGCGTCTCACACAACACTAAAACTATCTTGCGCCACGGCGGACGCAACACTTTATGCGCCACGGCGGACGCTAACACTTTATGCGCCACGGCGGACGCTAACACTTCCACAGAATGATCCCACCCCGTGTCCAGTAAACCCAACCCAATGTCTCGCACTCCCAAGTCATATACAAGTGTGTGTGTGACTGCGCAGCCACTATGTCTGGTGATAGGCCTTGTTGGTGCACGTGAGGTTATGGGTTACCTGCCGAGCACTCCAGTGCTCGGACCTGCAGCGGACATCACAAAGGATCAAGGCGAACTCCCGCACGATATCCGTGATCCACCGCAGGACGATCCATCAGAGGCGATCTCTATCGGATAATAGTCCAGCTCTCTCCCAGCAAGACGCACAATGTTCGTTGCACTCTAACAAATAGCTAATGGGGCAGAGTCCCTAACCTAGGGCCTGTCCCTACAACACTCCACTAGGGTGACTCAGGGCTATCTGGGGCCTAGGGGAATTGCTGGCCTAGTGCAGAGAGTCACTGACTCCTGCACCCTACCTCCTTCCCCTAGCTGCTCCTGTCACCAACTGCCAACGTGCTGCAACCCGCGAAATGTATCTATTCCCTGCAAGCAGGGAGCTCCTGCAGCCCTATTGGCTCCCTGGCGTCACGTGTCCGCTCCAAAGGCTCATGGAACTTGAAGTTCCCTTACACAGCCCTCCTCTCATTGGTGGCAGTTTGCGCGCTTGTCTTGCGCATGCGCGATCTAACCAGGGCCTCCCGTCGCATCGGCAGTCGGCGCACGCGCGAAGAACTGTCATGGCGGCGCCCTGCACCGGGATCCGCCGGGCGCGCCTCGCAACCCGACCGCGGCCCTAGCAACCGGCCGCATGCGTCTCTGGCAACCGTCCGCAGCATGAAGAGCGTGCGTCACGCGCGCCCATGCCCCCACACCTCCCTGCGGACGGCCGCATCTACTCCCGACCGCCGCACGGTGAGTACCCAGAGGGGGGCCCACAAGCAGAATGGGGACCTGGCTACACTTAACTGACTAGAAGCACTATGGGGATTCCAGAGGGGCATTTTCAAAGGTTTTGTATTCAGAATGGTGATCATCATTTAAAAAAAAAAAAAACTTTTCTGTAAAGTAGGAACACCCTGTAGAATATTATAAGGGAAATGTACCAATCCTCAATACGGAAGTAATTTGACTCCGTAGTACGTGTTAAAACAAAAATAATAAATAAATGTAAAAGCCAAGCACACTAAATTAGCAAGTCATAACCAAATAAGTGCTCAGAAGTCAAGTATGTAGGTCACTATTACAGTATTTTGGGGCACGGGTAGAACCAGTCCTATGGTTAGCCTATCAATATGTTTGCTATGTCTTTATTTATGCTAATAAGGTTTTTTTTCTCGTATTGAGTTTGATTAATTTAGATAGAGAGATCTATCAACTGTCTGCTTTGAAGCTTCTTTTTTTCCCCCTAACTTCATGACTAGAAATCATTTGATTCCTCTGCAAAACCATTAAATGAAAGAAAAGCATGGTGCTAATAAACAGGAATAGCCAAAGTTCTACTGTACGGCCCGGTACAAAAAGTACTGTACGTAGTGTGTAATCTCTTTCACATGTTGGCCCCCCAATATCCCGGGCGTGGGTTAGCCCAAATGATATTGTGGTTTGGAAAGGTTTTTTTGCCCCCTTTTTCTCCTCTGTTACTGCTTGGCTTTTGAAAAGCTGGGAGGGAATGTTATACCTAGTCTTCTGAGGAGACACTGTTATACAGTATTTGTATTAATATGTTATGTGCTCATGGCAAAAGCAGACCTGGCAAAAGTGTAGTACCAACATGTTATTGAAATCTTATAAATGCAGAGAAATTGCAATGGAGGACAAATATGAATATATTTAATGGAATAGGAAAGTGGGAATAATTATAACGTTAAAGTGGCTAATTTCCATTTTAAACAAAAATGTTCTATATCAGAGTTAAGGAGGGAAATTGACTGAAGCCACAATTTCAATACTAATTTATGTTGACAATTTCTCATGGGAAATTTCACCTATATATTGACATACAGCAATGTGCTGTATTTGGTAACGTGCTTGAGTGCACATATTCCCCAGGTTTGCTTCTTTTCGTGTTGCTACTACTTCAAAAGTTAGTATTTCAATAAGTAACCCATACGAACATTTCCTTACTTTTTGTTTTCGATTTTGTTTCCTTCAGACGCAGTTCCTAATGGTTACCTTTCACATTGGACAGTTCTTCTTCATGAATGATTGTCACTACCAGTTCCCAATCTTCTTATATGTCATTGTATCATATGGATTAATTTTCTTAGTCTTGTTCCTCAATTTTTGGTTCCATGCTTATACCAAAGGAAAGAGGCTGCCGAAGAACATTCAAAATGGAGAAATCAAGAACAAATCTCATTGATGTGATCAATAACATATCCTATAACTAGTAGTACCAGAGAATGGTACTTTGTATTATATGACAATCAAGACATACATTGGGTGGCAGTAAACTGTACATCTTTGCACATTTTTTTTCCCCCAACAACAAAAAAACCCTGTATTTTTACTGTAAGTTATTTGGGTTTGTATGTTGGTGATTAAAGGGCGTACAGGAGTTTTTCACCAAATGTACATATTAAGAAATGTAATTTATTTAACGGAGACACTATTGTTTGTCACATATAAAGCTGAAATGATGTCTTGTTTTAACAATGGATGTCTATGAAAAGTACTTTGAGCACCAATGTTTGTGTTGATTTGAACTACTAAGAAATAACACTGAACTGGTAATTGTATTAAACAAAAATGATTGTCGTCTTTTAAGACATGAAACCTTTTTGTAATTAAGTCCACAACACTTGATGTCGATTTTGTAAAATGAATTCAAGTTGGCACAAAATGCCTGTTTTTTTGTACAAATTTGTTCCAAAATAAAAATGGTTGTGGTTCGTTTTGTTGCATGATTCAGTCACACAATAATGTAATTAATTCCCTCGTCTGTCACTGAGTAATGTTACATATCTCATATACAAGTGGTGATCATAAATTCATGCATCTAATCAATCTTAAAAATATGTACTTTATATTACAAAGAAACGATGCATTCAAAGGAGTTTAACTTCCACGTTTTATGAGATGTGCTCACAAGACATGGAGGGGGGAAAAAAGGACCAGATTAGTGTTTTGAAATGCAGTGTTTTAGATTTCTTATACATAATTTGCCTGCTTATCCCAGCAAGAGTTTTGCATGGCATAGGAACCGTTCACATTTTAGTAATGATAGATTGTAGACTAGATTGCTGTGAAGTTTTTCTTGTGTATTCTGAAAAGATTGTGCATTGTTTTCCAGAACAAATTGAAAGTTGGTGTTGGTCCCATGTGCGTATTTGGTCATTTAACCCCAATCTAATTAGTATGAAAACATTTTTGTTTTCTAAAATAGTGCACGAGACATGGTGTCTGGTCACGCGTTTCCTCACACATGATCATGTTGAAAGAACACAATCCCCATCCATAACATATTCAATCGGGATGGGTGTTAGTCTTCTTCTTTGTCTCTCATTGGTTGGTCTACATGTGGAACAACTATTTTGTGCCACTTGTGGGGTAAATGCTGAATTTTAATTGCAATCTTGCACACTTTTGTTTTGGAAAAGATAGTTCTGGAGGTGGGAAATCTTACAGAAGCCCACAAAAAAATATTTAAAAAAAACCTCTTATTTCACTGAAAGTCCTAAAAAGAGCAATATTTCACTGGACAAGCGTCTATGCCGGACTCCAAATGTGACCCCTCTTTTCCCAGCTCCAAGGGTCACATCCGAATTGGCTATAAAACTACCTGCTTAGCATGTCATGGAGACTTTCCTTATAGATTGTTGCACTGGCTGGGCATGTGTAAAGGCTGCAAAAAAAAAAAAAAAAAAATAGTTGCCAGGGATGTTTGCAAAAAAGTGTCAAGTTTTATTAAACGATATAAAAAAAAATTTATTCCGGGTCAGGTTGCAAAAATAAAAATACATACTGTATGTTGCAGAAACAAGATTTGCCCTGTGGTAGATCAGAGCTCATTAGAGAAGGCACGTGCTTGAGAGCGATCAGAATGTGTAAGTATTAGGGGAGGGTATAAGCTATCAAACTATTTTTGGACAGGTGCCCAGCCCCATTTTAGACTAAGACATGCCCACTGTACCCACTCCTTCTGGATCTGGTAACGCACCTGTATCCGCTACCGGTTAAACCACACACATCCTATTACCATTTTTATGTTCTATATTTATGATTTTTTTTTTTTTGTGATTGTGTACTGTTGAGCAGTATACAGAGTTAATATTTATATTTTTTTGGGGGGGGGGAACAAAGTAGAATAATTCACAAGGAGACATTAAGTACAGAGCACGACAGAAACCAAGACCTTTAGAAGTGATTACAAGGCTGCGATACATAATATATAGACTAACATGGAGTGATATAACAACTCACAGAAAGAGAAGGAATGCTTGAGCCATGCACTAAATCACTTGTGCCTCTGCATAATGCTCGATCTACTACATCTGATCCCGAATCCCACTGCTATTATATAATTGTGTTTGCTGTTTTACATACCTTCTGCAAATTCCTTCTTCCAGTGCTGTCAGCAGACATGGTGACTTACTACTGTATTTCGTGTGCGAGTTGGGAAGGCAGTCTGACCATTCAATTGCATCGCCCACAGTGTGTGACATCATTGGGGGGTATAAGTTGTCACGCTTTGACAGAAAAAAAATAAAAATCTGTTCAAGCAGTAATGTAATTGAAGACAGCGCAAGACTGATGAGTGAAGCAATGTGTGGCAGAGCAAAAAAGGTCACCCCCTGTTCAAAATCAATTATTGAGGGTAAAAAAAGTCATATGATTCATTTTCCTCATGAATGAAGAATTATCTTCCCCCTCCCCCCCTCCTTAATTAACAATATAGGAAACAGGACAAAAATATTAAATGCAGAGCGCCTCAATGTCTTGGGGGTGTACTGTATGTCTATATAATGTGGCAACAATACACGGCGTTAAAAGGACAGTCAAGTTATTTGCTAAAACAAATTATACGTCACACAAACCAGCAATATGTTATTGCAGAAGAAATATGTTTTGGGTTTCTAAAATAGACTAAAAAATAAAATAAAAAAGGGGGGTGCAAAGGAGAAATAACAGACACAATTAGAAAAGCAAAATACAATGTATATGTACGAATAGAACATCTAACACTTACATAAAATAAAGGTGGGTCACAGTGATCCTGATCATCCGCATTGCACAGAGGATCGGGGCTCAGGTCACTGAAGCCCCCGCGATTCCAAAGTCCTAGTTGTTGAAAGGAAAGAGAAAAGTTCCAGCCCTAATGATGGAATTAAGATGCTGGATCAGTCCTTCAGTTGGCGTCCTCGTGGGTATGCACAGCTGGCAGCTTCCGCAGTCACAGATCTTACTTTGCTGGGTATGACCTCACCACAACGCGTTTTGTGTCAGAGCGACACTTCGGGGGTTTTCTAATATAGACTCACAGGGGTGTGTGTGTGTGTGTGTGTGTGTGTGTGTACACACGCACAATGTTAATAAATAATTTATTCTTACACGTTTTTTTTTTTTAATTTTAAAAATATATAAATTAATAACACAATAAAAACACACAGACCACTGCAAACCTGATGCTTCCAGCAGCACGGACCGTGCACGCGCGTTAATCGGGATATCGCAAAAGATGTTTTGGGGCACGCTTCAACCGCTGTGATAAATAAAATGGACAGTTCAGCTCAGGAGGGCTCAGGTCTCAGGTCTCATGTACATACAGTAAGTGAAAAAAAAGTCTAACGGAAACACATCATAGCATTTATGCCCAGCACACCGTAGACACGGTCTAAACAAAAAAGTCGGAAGCAACGGCATGAAGAAGGGTTGTGTTGGATGAGTGGAGTGAGTGAATCAGTCTTGGAGTTGGACCGGAGTGAGAGAATGCAGCTCTCCATGGATACAGCTGTGATACCAGATATTGGCAGGACAGAGACGCAATGCTGAGGAGCGTCCTGTGGTGGAGGGAACGCTGGTTTGTTCGAATCTCCCCAACCCTGACAGTCATGCCAAAGGTCCTTTACCATGCACAGAAACACCAACACTGATTCCCCCTGTGCTGAAATTGACTGTCACATTTGTGAGTGTGATTTAATTCATGTGCATCTTTATTATTAAATAATGATTACACTATCAGACCCCTTGATCTAATTAAGTGTACTACAAGACTAGTGCAGTAGGTAGTTCCACTGTGGAGAAGGGTTAACCCATGCTCTGACATAAACTCCTGGAAACAAGAAAAAGCCTGTAAAGAAAGAGATACTGACATGCTTGAAAAAGAATGAGGCAACTCACTGAGTGCATAGAGTTTTTCTTTAATCAATCTGTACACCCTGTTGAGACAAACTACACTATATGTTCTTGTGACAGGGTAGATTCGCTGTCTGATAACTAGCATGGGAGACCTATATATAGTGGTTGAGCCCAGCACTGATCAGGTTAATCTCCGTCTGAGAGCAGCTGACTTAATTAGCCAGGTTCAACTGGCTCTTTCAGGAGCTTTAAAAGGCTGTAGCTCTCAGTAGTCTATTTTCTGTGAATCAGGGTGTCCAACATCCTGAATCTCTGATGGAGGAGCGAAGGATGCCCTGTATCAAAGCCTGTCTGTTTTGGATGCTCTCTCTTAACTAGGGAGGTACACCCCATGGAACTCCTAGACCACACTGGACTTGGACTCTCCCCTCTCACCCCAGCCAGGAGAACGCTGGGAGGCAGAAGGTAAACTTACCTGCCAGTGAAGTTGTTTGGTATAGTTTTAAGCGGCTTAGCATCCAACCTATAGATCCAGATAGGAGCTAGGTATTTTTGCCTGATCATTAAATTATGCTGAAAATAAACTCTTTTGATGCTCCATGTTTTGAGGCTGAATAAGAGTTTACCATTAGAAAACCTTCGTGTTGTTGCGTTCTCACTGTAACAGTTCTCTTTTGCATTTTTATATTACAAACAATCTAATGCGCCCAAGAAGTCCATTCCTGATTTTTGTGATTCTTCGTTTGGCATTCACGTGAGATTCTTAGAACTTTCTGGCTGCAATTGGATTGGATCACTTTTCTGATGAATATAAAAGTTATATTTTCTACTGTATAATTTTTTTTAACCTTAGCTCTTTATATTTGCACTAAAAGTAAAAAAATATTATGTTGTGGTGAGATATATTAGCGCTGAGTCACTACATTTTCCAACACACAGAACCCCAAGAAGCTCATTTTGGGAACCCCTGAGCCCCCACAAAAATATATATGTATATAAGTGTCAAAAAGGAGTGCTACTGAGGGTGGCAGATGCATAAAACAAAGTATAAAAAAGCCCAATGACAAAAATACACAGTAAAATACTTGTGAGCCACATCAAGGCAGACCCTGCTCGCAGGTCCTAACACTACCAGATAAAATACTAATACACCTATATAGACTGGCCTTCTGGCAGCTATTTCTTTTTCTGGGCCTTTCCTCTGTCAGTCCTGTTAGTGCAGGCAGTGGAAAGGTTAATTCCTTCAGTTGGCCTGTATGTGTATTTCAGCCTTGAATATTGTATCAGTATTCGAGGGCAGGCTTAGCAACTCTGAGGCTGTCAATCTAAGGGGTGGATATCGGTTGGAACGCCCCCTGCTGTGTGTGGGCCAATCCATATCCGGCTCTGGCTTGTAATGAGTCAGAGTTAGAGACACTCCCCAAGGATGTTCAAATTGGGACACGCCTCCTAAATTAGTTAGGTCAGTTAGTCAGGTTGAGAGAGGATCTGAGAGAAGTCAGTCAGGGGAAGAACTGTCTCTTCCTCCTAGCCAAGCTAAGGCTGGGAGGGGAGGGAATCCATGCTGTCTATATCAGGGATCTGGTGTAGATGGAGTAGAGAGAGAAGCAGATGAGTACTGCATGAGAACTGTGTATTCTCTGTCCTGGAGCTGCTGGCTGAATAAATAATGAAAAGACATGCTATGTTTGTTACTGGCTCTGAATGAAGGTGTGTCACTGGGGGGTCCATCCCCTGAAGATCCACAGGGGATCCTTGCTGGCTGGAGGCACTGCACCATCAAGAGAGACAACAAGGTAATCTGTCCCCCCCCCCCCTGTTCCCTGTTCTGGCTCTCCTAACACCACCGCAGAGCCCTCAGCCCTCCTGTTGCCAGCAGGTCACAGCACCAATACCCTATGAAGGTAACCAAGAAGGAGTATACCCCAAATCTCACTTAGGGGGGGGGTACCCTAAAAGGGTTACATTTGGAGGCACTGCTGAGATGGAACTGCTCCCCAGGACAGGTTTTAACAACGGGACAGGTTTTCAGAGACAGTGGACCATGCAGCAATGTTTGGGACTTTTGCAGCAGCAGACAGGCCCCGGAGAGGGAATCTCTCCCTGAAGCTTCCCCAGGGAGGGGGTTACCCTAAAGAGGACTTTCTATGTTTGGGCAACACCCTGGTGCTATGTGCCAGGGAGTATGCTACCCACATAATGTTGCTAGCCTGTGGGGCGACCCCCTGGTGGCTATGTGCCAGGGAGCGTGGATACCCACATACACACCGCTAAATAGGATTTGGGGTGACTCCCTGGTGGCTATGTGCCAAGGAGCGTGGATACCCTGCCTATCAGCTAACCCGGAAAAGGATGGGGAATAACGGGTCCCTGAGGCTACACCAGGGAGTCTGCAGGCCCATCCTGGCACTGCAGTTGGGGTGACCCCCTGGGGGCTAGGGGCCAGGGAGCGTGATACCCTTCTGTATTCCCCAACGAAGATAGCAGCAAGGGGACAGGGACTCTGAGGTGAGATCGGAGACCCCTGTGCACCCAGCAATAACAGGACTATTGCGGTAAAGGTTCGTGAGGCGTTCCCTGAAGCTATACCAGTGTGAGTGGTACTCAGCAGAAAGAATTGTGCTTTACTTTGTGTGGTCCCTTACTGAAGAAAAGTGGGCCACGTCTGTTCTCACAAGTCCTCAGAAGATGGTGGTTTTGCTCTCAAGGATACTGCGTGGTGCTGGACTTTGTGCTTTAAAATGGCGGTTCCTGAGAACTGGGGACCACATGGACTCTTATCTACCTCAAAATGGCGTTTCACGATCCTACCAGGGAAGCCATGTGCTCTTTTGCAAAAGTTGCATCAACTTGCAAGCTTTTGCTGGACTTACAGTTTGCAGAAACAGCGCAAAATACTGAAATCCCTCCCCCTTGCTTGCTCTGGATTGGACTATACTATTTACCAGGGGGAGGAGCTGGGTGTGCCCTGCAGGAGCACACAGGATGTGAGGAGCCAGACGCATGTGTACTCCAGAGACAGCAATTGTGCCTCTACTGTGATCTGCCTACCATATCGATGAAGAACTGTGGGCAGGTTTATGAACTAACCGTTGGCGTCCTTGTCATCCGGGACTCCCCTGAGAACCAACTCCTCTGGGTCTGCCCGCTGTGTGACTACCCAGGCGGCTTGTTGCACCTGATGGGAAGCTGCTCCGCTTGTCGAGTGCCTTATCTGAGGGCTAGTCTCGATGGCCCTGAAGAACCGGACCTGGTAATGAGCACTGGGGAGCTGCGTACCTTATACCAACTGGTGCGTAAGTTATCCCAACTGGCCCAAGTATCAGCCGATGATGCTGTGCATCATTACATCGCCATGGTGTACGAACTGTTCTACCCTGACCTGCAAGTGGTGTCCACTCGCCCGTCGTCCAGGTCCAGCATGGATCTGCCAACTCTAAGGCATGTTGGTCGAAAAGAACGCTCTCTGATGAGTCCTACCGACTGGGTGAATGCCTTTCAACAAGTGCCTGACCCTCTTCCGTCTCCAGAGCCATTCCCCTCTGCGCCTGTGCCAGCGGCACTCAGTGGTCTGCCATCCGAGCCCTGCGGTACCGCCTCACTTCCACACCGTGAGGTGCGTTCTACTGGTGGTACCCTCTGTTGAGGCTGCTGTTCCGGACACCCCACAGGTATTGGCCGATACCTCCTACGTACCCGATGATGTTGGGGACAACCTAATTGCTACTACTGACCGTGAGCTGCCTGTCCTTTCTTCAGATCCCCACTGGGATCAAGCCCAGAAAGCTGCAGAGCTGTACCTGCGGCGTCAGCGGGAGATGGGCGAGGCCCGAGCTCGTGCCCTTTCCTACATGCGAGCTGCTGAACGCCACTACGATGATATGCTGTTACAGAGTCAACTGTCGGGAGAAGTGCTGGCCGGCACCACCCCTGATGTCTGCGTCGACTCTACTGTTGCTGCTCCACCACCGGGAGATGAGAAGGTCGCCCAGTCGCATGGCTGGGTGAGCTCCAGTGATATCCAGGCCTTTCCTCCTGCGCTGTAGGAAGCGGAAGGAAGCCAGAGATGCTCTTCAGGCCAAAGCGCTGGCTGAAGCCTGCTATATTAAGGCCAAAGGGAGGGGCAAATTGAACTTGACCCAGGACTGTGCCATTGTTCCTCCCGGGGAGGGTTCCCTGAATGTGCCCCCTCGAGACTTTGGTGAGGCCCCGTTGTCACCGGCGGCCCAAGTCCCTGTGTCATCTGCCCCTTCTGTCCCGCTTTCCCCATCCGTCACCAGTCTCAGGATACGAGCTCTGAACCCAGGCCCTTATCACCAGTGAGTCCTGTGGCTCCCAATGGACAATGTGCCTGTGACACATATGGAAGGGTCTGTGCAGTGGGGGGATTGTGATGAGAAGGAGACGGGTTCAGTAAAATCTGTAAATGTATTGTCTCCTGTCAGGGAGGAGACAGAGCGAGTACCATTATGGGAAGGTCCCATTTTCTGGGTGCTACCTGGCACCACTACCGACATAAGTTTAGTGAAATTTAGCCGCGCAGAAAGAGTACTTGTTCATAGATTCAGGAAGATGGGTTACGAATACCCCCATCTCCCTGAGAATTTAATGCACAGTGCTGAAGCTCACCGTATAGAGTGGGTGAAAGAAGCTATACTTGCCCATCTAGCTGCCACTGCTAAGAATCCTACCTATGTGGATCTTGACAGAGCTCCACAATTATTAAAGTTATGGGTGGTGGGCCGCAATATTCACCTAGATAGGGTGGAGTACATTTCTGAGTTTGGTAAACGCAGGTGCTACTCTGTAAGAGTGCCTGACAGTCAGGGCAGACTGGTCAGGAAGCATGACCCAGCTCATTACTACTAAGGTAGCTCACTCCTATTGTAGGAATGGTGTTATTACATTGCAATGTATTGTAATGTCATGTCCTGTATTTGTGTTCATCATGTTCTGCTGAAATGTGCCAAGTTGTTGCATTTCACGTATGTTAAATTTATAGGTGTTGGAGTTTTACCAGAGGGAGTATATTGCCTGGCCTTCCGGCAGCTATTTCTTTTTTTGGGCTTTCCTCTGTCAGTCCTGTTAGTGCAGGCAGTGGAAAGGTTAATTCCTTCAGTTGGCCTGTATGTGTATTTCAGCCTTGAATATTGTATCAGTATTCGAGGGCAGGCTTAGCAACTCTGAGGCTGTCAATCTAAGGGGTGGATATTGGTTGGAACACCTCCTGCTGTGTGTGGGCCAATCTGTATCCGGCTCTGGCTTGTAATGAGTCAGAGTTAGAGACACTCCCTAAGGATGTTCAAATTGGGACATGCCTCCTAAATTAGTTAGGTCAGTTAGTCAGTTGAGAGAGGATGAGCTGAGGATGAGCTGAGACCAGCTGACAATAAGTTAATCAACACACAGAACCCCAAGAAGCTCATTTTGGGAACTCCTGAGCCGCCACAAAAATATATATGTATATGTGTCAAAAAGGAGTGCTCTGAGCACCACGCCTCCGGATGGTTCATCGGTCAGTGACAGCGCCTCCAGCCCCAGAGGAACCTGGAGCGGCCAGAATGGAGCTCAGGGGCACTTCTTCTTTGGGTGGTCATTTCAAGCAGTACACCAGATGGGGTATAGCTGGGATTTATTGGTACAGCATGATGAGACACAGGATACAGTCCCCGAATGCAATACCCAGACTTGAGGCCTTGAATACCTCTTCTTGGTTAACTTTACCCCCTAGTGGGGCAAGGCCTCAGCCTACTCATTTTGGGGAGAGCCTCACTGTTGCATCCTCACAGCATGGAGGACAGCCCAGAACTACTGTTACACTCAAACCTCTAGAGGCACCCCACTCCTTCCCAGGGGAGTGGCTTGTAAGCTGGCCTCCTATATTCATAGGCCCCCCTTAGCAATAAAGTTCAGGAATAGCCTGTTATTGTAACATACACACACACAGAACAGAATAACAGGCCCTGCATGATCTACTCCCAACACAGACCACTCTTTACTAGGACTAACAGTGTTGGAAAGCCAGGGAATCAGTAGTCCAAAGGGACTTGGCTACATCCTCCCCCTGGTTTTGAAAAGCCCTCCCAACCTCACAGGAGGGAGTAACATCCATCACATAGTTATACAATTGAACACAAAATGCAGTAAACATTTCAACAGGTCATACAGTACTTTTAGACTGTCAATAATAGTGCACGGGGTCAGGCTTGCGCACCATGTTCCCCTCGCTGTCACTGTCACAGAGTAGCAGCGCTTGTGGCCATTTTCTGCGACATACTTCACCCTGTCAATGTGTATACTGCGGCCTACATGCCATATCTTATTTAGATAAGCAACTCGTTCCTCTCGTTCATGTGTATTATTGCCAACTCGTTGCATTACATGGTCTATAATAGCTATGCGCACCCACTCATCCCTGCACATTTCGGCCATGCACATTAAATCTTCTGGAAGGTAGGGGTAATCATATCCTTCCAGCCGGAACCTTTGGACCAGCACCCTATCGGCGCGACTACTCTTTGTTAGGTTATGCCCATAGGCCTGGCCTGGTAACACCCAGTATATGGGTCCTACCCACAGAGGCTCACTAACTCAGTCCTCTCCCTCTGGTTTAGAGACAAGGCCCTCCACATTTTAGCGCAGCACTCGCGCATGATTTCTGCCTCCTGCTTGGCAGGAAACTGACCCTCCTTCCACCAATAATCAATTTGGGACCCCCGTTCTAGTACGAACCGTGTCCGTTTTAAATGTGGCACATATTCCCTAAATAGTGGATCCTACCACTGCAATGCTTCCGTCCCTTTAGTCACCTTATCTGGCATACATGCAATAGTCATCACAGAGGGAATAGCCAGGGTCATTATGGGAGTAACAGGGCAAGGGGCCCGGGGCTTGTCACTGTGGTCACGGACAGCTCCTTAGGGACCAAGTTCCAGACTGGGTGAACGGTCAGAATGGAGCGACGATACAGAGCGGGACCGAAGGGCAGAACGGAATAAGTCCCGCACCCCAAAGTCAAGTTTCTCCGGGGAGTTAGGGCATCGTACCCGACTGGAGCGGCAACCGGAGAAGCTGTCCGCATCAAGGCCTGCAGCTGTCCATGCCCAGAAGTAGGGACAACTGTAGCTGAAGGCCAAGCAAGGCCTCCCATGGCCTGGATTTCAACGGAGCAGCATTGCTGATCATACCCCTGCTTCCGTACCCGGCAGTGCTCTAAAAAGTTCCTCTGATTTTGCACTCACCAATGAAGCAGGGGCAGGTGCAGCAGTCGGAGGAACAGCAGTATCGGCCGATACCACTAGTGGAGATTTCTCCACACTGATAGCATCATCGATGCGCTCCCCGTAGGTAGTAGCCACGTAGGCCATGGCTCGATCTCTGGCCTCGCAGATGGCTTGGCACTGTAGGCGGAGCTGGCACATCCTTCCACGAGCATCGGTCCTGCATGGAGCGACATCTTGGGTCGGTACGGCCGGGAAGGAGATAGGGCTCAAGAGAGATGGATGAGTCGCAGCCTCGGGATCGGTTGAGGCCCCGTCAGACACCTCAAGTTTGGCCGGAAACGCGTTGATCCAACAGCGGATGGTTCCTCCTGGGGTGAGCAGTGCAACAAGAGCATGGGAGGCTTTGTACAGCCGGGCCTGTCCAGGCACCGGCTCGCCTCCTCTAAGGTGCGGATCGGGGCTGGGACGGGTGAGATGGTAGAAGGGGACTCACGTGACTGCACACCGTGGGCTCAGGTACGTCCAATAGTAAAGCTTCTCCTGCAGGACAGGAGAAACCGCTGACCTCGGTTCCCAGTGCTCCCAGCGACCCCATCCCAGAGTCCATAATTAGGGACCGACGGGTCCCATGTCGGAAGTCGGAGCCGACCAGGTGCTGGAGCATAATCCAGTAATCAGGCCGAGGGGCCTCAGACAGCTGTCCAGCCACCTCCACTAGTCTCTGGAGGAACCCAGTGATATAGGGAACTCCTCTATTGGCAGTGTAAGAGGACATGTGCAGAGGTATGCAATGGGGACTTTTTTAAGGTGAAATTAAATAAGGCTTTTATTACGCCTGTTTCTTTAACACAAGAAAATCATCCAAACGTATGCAAATAAGGGGTCAAACAAAGCTTCTGTTCCACTTGGGAGTATTTCTAGTTAAACCTATGCAGTCAACAACTCATTTTAAGTTAGCATGTCTCCCAGCCCCAAACATATATCTTGATATGTGCAGATATACCAAAAGTCTTAGAAAGTAAAGTCTTATCTGTTTCTTGTAGGGGAAGGCTTCTTTGTTCTCCAGGTTTTAGAAGTCCTTTCCCCTGTGTCTTGCTGGCAGCGTGCAGTCTCTGGCAGGCTCAAGACGTCTGTTCCTATGGTCAGTCCCACAATTTGTGAGACTCAGGAAAAATCTCACTTCCTGTCTCAAAGGCAGGCTTTTCTAACAAACCTAATCAGCCAGGTGGTGTTGGTTAATTGACTACCAGCAGTTAACCACCACACTGCTGGATTAGAGGCACATTTCCTGAACAGGGATAACTCCCCTGTTAAAGGCAGACCGTCAAGATCGGGCTCAGGCTCTGCCTCCGTGAAGCATCCAGCTATGTCACGGGTGACGCGTGCAGCTACAACCTACACGCAGGCGCCGCACAACTTGAAAAGAAAATACACAAAGGACAGTAATGTGTCCCGCCCCGTAGTGCGTCCCGTGACGACATGGGCGACGCACGTCGCATGCTACCTACACGCAGGCACCGCGTGGACATAGGCAAACAAGGGGTTAACACTCAGCAGCTGCTCCACACCTGTAGTGCATTCTGGCCTATCAGTGGACAGCATACGTCTAACTCTCATTACCCTGCAGCTGTGGGCTGTCTTGCATTCGTTACTTTGCACCTGTGTGCTGCCTTTCCATTGGCTGCCTGTCCTTTAAATGCTCAGCCAGCCCTCCTACAAACTGGCTGAGCATAAACATAGGTTTGTGTTTCGTGTGCTTGTCTCAAGCAACCTACTGCCTTGTCTTGTTTTGCTTCCTGTTTTTGACCACAGCTCGTACCTGGACCTCTGCCTTCTCTGACCCCTTGACCTCAGCTCGCTTCTGGACTTCCACCCTCTCTCCTCCTTGACCACGACTATTGATAACGACAATTTTACTCTCTCCAATCCCTGACCACGGCGAGTATATACTACCATCCACACCTCTCCTACCCTGACCCGGCCACACGAACATTACTCTGCACTCCAGACGCGGTTACGCGGTTGTAGGTCGGTGGCTACTAATATTCCCACCTCAGCCTTACGGTCCCGTCCAGCTTGTGGTGAGCACCAGGGTCCTGGAAATGGAGGTACAGTGTGGTACTTTCTGAGCACGGGGAAGCGGATCCCAGTGCAGGCCCCCCCCCCACGCACACTGCGGGCAGACCAAACGGAGTGAATTCTCCCCATCATTTGGTAGTAGTAGCAATCCTCCGGGGAGAACAAAGTGAACACCCTTTTCTTCTTCCATCGTCAAAGTCCGTAGAGGGAGCGAGTAAGCATACGACTGTGCAGTATTACTACCATGTGCATCTGTGGCTAAGTCTTCACATCCGCGGCTCAGTGGCAGATAGATATGCCCTTAGCTCCTCCATCTTGTTTTTAGATAGTCCACTGGAGATAACAGGGTGGCACTTGGCGTTTGCGCCAATCCCGGATAACTTTGCCAGAAGGGTGCGGTCAGGCTCCGCGCCAAATCCATAGATTTGCAGATAAAGTCTTGCAACTTTGCAACTATGTGGTCTCCCCTTTTCGGCGGGAACCACCATTTTACATAGTGAAAGAACTTTATGCAGCTCCCTTTTCATGGGCCATGTTGTGCGTGGCTGCAGCTCCTACAGCAGAGGTTCTGGCACCCACGGATCTGGCGACCATCCTCGGATACCTGCCCGATCACACAGACTGGTATAATTGGGTGGGCAATAGTTTCCCCGGGATGCATCAGGGAACTACCCTCACCGTCTTCATAGTGTAATTGGATGGGCAACAGTCTCACCGGTGTCGCATCAGGGAACTGCCCCAACTTCTTCTTGTAGCACAAGTAGACTGTAGTCTCCCTGTAGGTGCATCAGGGAACTACCCCCACTTTTCTTCTTAGAATAGCACGATTGGGAAACAACCTCCCCCGCGACGCATCAGAGAGCTTCTTCGTAAGTTAGATCACCGCACGGCAGCCCCTTGCTAAAGGGACTGCCATAGTATAGTGCAGCTCTTCAAGCAGAGGGACTAACTTGCCACTCCTAAGATGCCTGCCAGCATATACAGCACAGAGGGTAGTTAGTGCATGGCTGCAAGGCACACACATATGGAGAACACAGATAAGTGACCACAAGGGGTCACCGAAGCCCCTATTGAATGCACTCTAGATACACATAATTGCTATTTGACTAAAAGCAGCAGTAAAGTACCTGCTACCACAAATCCCTAATGGGAACCAACCACAAAAAGGTCCCACAGAACCACTATACACATAACTGAAAACAAAAAAACTTTATTAACTGTAAGAACGCAGAAAAAATGTGACAAAAAACATACAGTGTAGTTTAAAAGTCCCCAATGGTGAGACAGAGAGGTAGTGGAAAGGACTGCTGGTCAGTTGACACTGAGGCAAAATGGTGTCATCTGTACAAAAACCTCCAGAAAAGACCTTCATGTGACTAATAATTGCAACCACACTCATGGATACATGTCCACACTACAATTCACAGGACAGGAGAACACACAGACTGAGTAATACAATGTATGCCGTGCTGCAGAGGGTATAGGCAGTGAAAAATATCACACACGTGGTACCAGTACCTGAAAAGGGGGGGGGGGGGGATCCCAGTTATATACAGTGACTGTATGAATAGTCACAGTGGGGAATGAGAGACTGTATGATGGAGAAAGTCTCTATAATGGGGAACCTAATTGGCGGTGCAATTGCTCATTTCTACAGACGGTTTATTAAGACATTCTCAGACATAATCGCTCCCTCCCATTAACAAACTCACCTAGAAAAGATCCCCATTCAAATGGACTCCAGAAGTCGATTCAGAATTTGAATGATTAAAGTCACTTTTTTCTTATGCCCCTATCCTCGTTCATCCAAACCCTGAACTTCCATTCATCCTGGAAGTTGATGCCTCCAACTCAGCTGTTGGTGCCATTCGTTCCCAAACAGGGCATCCATGTGCCTTCTACTCTCACCAGGTGTCTGCAGCAGAAAGGAACTATGACATTGGAAAAAAAGGAACTCTTGGCTATAAAGGCTGCATTTGCAGAATGGAGACACTTACTTGAGGGGGCCACTCACCCGGTTACCATCCTTACGGATCACAGGAACTTAGCCTCTTTGATGATCGAATAAATTCTATCAGCCTGGCAGGCTCAGTGGACCTTGTTCTTCGCATGTTTCCAATTCCCCATTAACTATTGCTCCGGCTCTAAAATGTGAAGGCAGATGCCCTGTCTCGACTGACACTTAAACCTTCTAGAGCAGGGGAGCGCAAACTTTTTTGTGCTGCGCCCCCGTCTCTCTGCCCCCGGCTCTCGCGCCCCCCTGCCTACCTTTATCCGCATCAGATGACGCTGCGTGGGCGTGTGACATCAGGTCACATGGTGCCGCAGCGTCTATTGACGCCGTGTTGCCATGGCGACGCAACACAGACTGCTGAATCCCGGTAAGTAAACAGTTGCAGGGGCCTCACGCGATCCCCCGGCATTTAATTTAAATGCCTGGGGGAAGAGCGCGGGCCCTCTGCAACTGTCCGCGCCCCCCCAGCACAATCTCCCGCCCCCCTGGGGGTCGCGCCCCCCACTTTGCGCACCGCTGTTCTAGAGGATTAGAACAGCAAGAGACCATTCTACCAAAAACACATTTCCTAGGCATCACGTTTTCTTCTGAACTCCTTACAAGGATTAAGAGAGCCTAACACAATGACACTTTTCTTAACAACCCTCCACAGGAGGCTGAACTGTTCCTACAGGACAGTTTATGAAACTTTAAAGACCGTCTGTTCGTCCCTAAGGAAGTAAGACTAAAAGTGCTCCAACTAAGGCTAGGTTCCTGCTGCAGCGGCCGCTATGGCGCGCACTGCTGGGACAAGAGACGCCCCTCAATGGGGCCGGGGCCGCTATATACATTGCCCACCGCGTTGTGCGAACAGATTTCTCTGAAGACAGGAAATCTGTGCTCACAACTTGCAATGGAGTACTGCTCATGCCCCCTGGTGGCTCAGCCAATGAGGGCAAACCTGCCGGGTGACATCATGGCCGCGCCCCCCACCCCCCTTGTCTTTCCCCCTGCAGCTCACCGCAGACCGGGGATCTCAGCTGCACGCGCCGACAACGGGGCCTCAGCCTTATACATTATTCCCGACTGGCCAGCCATCCGGGTGTCCTCAAAACACAGGAACTGTTGTCCCGCTCATTTTGGTGGCCCAAACGGTCTCAAGACATCACTGACTATGTTCTCTCATGCGAAACCTGTGCCAGCAGCAAAGTTGCACAAGCATCCCCTGTGGATTTGCTGCAGCCTCTTCCGGTCACCACTCGTTCTTGGGGGTCAATATCAACGGAGTTTTTGGTAGAACTAACCAGATCCAGTGGTAATGACACCATTCTTGTGGTAGTGGATCGGCTCACAAAGATGCCCATTTCATTGCTACACAGAGCCTCCCTTCAGCAGAACAGACATCAAATTGATCCTAAAAGATGTTTGGCGGCTGCACGAGGCCCCAGGCGAAATCATATCAGATGGGAGGGGGGTGGGGGGGTTACAATTCACCTCAAAGTTCTGGAGAAACTTCGGTTCTACCTTCGGAATCAGTTTAAATGTATCGTCCGGCTATCACCCCCAATCTAACGGTTAGACTGAAAGGACCAATCAAACACCCAAAAATCTATTCTCTATCCACCCATTGTGTGGAAGCGTGAGTAAGAGATACTCATTAATATTCCTGTTACTTTGCATTCTCACATGAAGGCTGAAAAAAGGGAAGCACCACTGGTGGTAACCAGTTTTGAACAGAAAGACTAGGATCTACCGCCATCTGGAGGAGTTGTCTGGTAATGACCTTGGAAAATACTGGTTTTAACATTGTTCTGTGAATGCTGGCTTGATGGCAGTGGCATCAGCGCCACTTCACCGGGCCCTGTGCTTGCAAAGGCCCAGTGCTCTCCCCCAGGTCACCACCTGTGGAGCCGGGAGCGGTAACAGAGGCAGCCCATCCAGGTGGCGATCACAGGAGCCGAACCAGACTTCAGCAGGGGCTCAACTTCCATGCCAAGATCCCCTGGGTGGCCCCTCTCCAGCAACACCGCCATCTCACAGGTAGGGCTATGGGGAGCGTAGGGGGCTCCGCATTCACCGTTTGCACCAGGCCCTGCAATTTGCAAGCCGGGGCTGCTTGTATTGATGAAAGGGAAATGAGAATGAGATTTCTATTTGGAAAGCAGATTTGAGACACATGACTAGACCAAGCGAGCAAACAACTGCAGGATAAATTAAGAAGTCATATTTCTATGTCTCTGAGCAGGTGTTCTCATAGTATTTAACACTGAAACATTGATTAACTGTGAAAATATTCGATATCCCCAGCAGTCATGCGAAAAACCCACATAAGAGTCGAATAATAACAGTGATAAAATGTATTTCAAATTGTAGTTGGCTATAAAGACATTGATAATGAGCAATAGTTGGGCTCTTCAGACCCTTTGTACATTGATAATCAAGCTCTAATGTTCTTATGGAACTATTTTGAAGGTATACTTATCCACAGGGTAGATAGAAGTCCAGGTAAGGGTAGGGATAAAGAGAGGAAGGGATAACAGGGCACTACTCACGGACATCCATGGTTAAGAAAAAATTAGGAGAAATGCGTAATCCATAAAAATGAAATTATTTATTGGTCATATGAAAAGAATTGCGATGGTGTCACCCTACCTATGCATTTCACGCCTAAGCGCTTTGTCAAGGTATACATATCACTAAGTCAGAAGTATATTTATAGGTAAATGATAGCATCAATAAAACAATCACATACGTACCTGTGATCTGCCTCTTATCGCACCCGGCACCACCTGCAGCGTCATTACAATGTAATGTGCGCCCCCGAAAGTGCAGAGTGTATGCGCAGAGGGAAAAATAGCACAGTGCAAAAAATATTTACGTTCTCACTATAATGACACTGTAACGGGTGCTCGCCACAAACCAGGACGGGACCGCAGGGCCGAGGTGGGGATATAGAAACACCGACTTGGAGCCATGAAGTCGAGCCCAGATTGTGGGTTTCATAGTCGTGGGTAGCCAGGACAGGGTAGGAGAGAGCAGTGTAGTCGTGATCCAGGCAGAGGTCAAGGCAGGTGGCACAAGAATGATGGTCGGGGTCACAGGCTGGGATCGGCACCAGGGAAGCCAAAGCAACAGAGAAGGCTTCCGCAACATTGGCTTCAGCACAGGGAAGGAGGCTTCAGCAAACGTGCTTGTGACAAGCACAGGTTACAATGATTATGCTCAGCCCCTTCCTGGTGGAAGAGGCTGACCCTAAATAGCAAGGAGAGCCAATAGGTGCCGGGCTGCACAGCAGGCAGCAACAAGGAAGACAGCAATTTAAGTCCAGGAACAGCTGTAGCCAATTATTCAGCACAGGAAGAGGTTTGCCAGGAACCAAGATGGCTAATGCAGTCATGTAAGGGCAAATTACAGCCAAACCCCGGACTGGAACCCTTACAGACACATTACAAGAGATTCATAAGGCAAATAATTCAAAATCTCTCTACAAGGGGGCAATGTTTCAGAGTCTAGACCTGTAACAGGGGAATTATCCCTGTTCAGGAAATGTGCCTCTAATCCAGCAGTGTGGTGGTTAACTGCTGGTAGTCAATTATCCAACACCACCTGCCTGATTAGCTTCTTAGAAAAGCCTGTCTTTTGAGACAGGAAGAGAGATTGTTCCTGAGTCTCACAAGTTGTGAGACTGACCATGGGGACAGATGTCTTGAGCCTGCCAGAAGAAACAGCAGAGCTGCTTGCAAGACACAGGGGAAAGCACCTCTAAACCTGAATGCTGACAAAACCTGAGGAAAAAGGCAGCAACCCAGGAACAGAGAAGACTTTCCCTCCATCTACAAGAAACAGATAAGACTTTCCTTTTATAAGACTTTTGGTATATCTGCTCATATCAAAATATATGTTTGTGGCTGGGAGACATGCTTATCTAAAGGGAGTTGTGGACTGCATAGGTTTCACTAGAAATACTCCCAAGTGAATAGAAGCTTTGTTTGACCCCTTGTTTGGATGATTTCTGATGTTAAGGAAACAGGCGCATTAAAAGCCTTATTTAATTTCACCTTAACAAGTCTCCCTTGCATACCTCTGTGCGCGTCCTCCTACAAGACCCTTCCTCTGACCCCTTCCCACAGCTCCAAAAAATGGAATATTGTTCTTCCCTTTCAGTGAGAAGTTCAACTGATGCACTTTCAGATCATCCTCTCCTCCTCTGCAACGCATACTCTGTTTTATAGAAAAAGGTTGAAACCACACTTGTGCTTCCAGGATGTTGATAACAAGATGAAGACAACTTAAACTCCTTCCAGCTACTGTGTAGGAGCCCTCCCAGCTCCTCGAGGTTCCAGAGGCGAGTATAAAAGTTCTATTAGCACAATAATAAAAAGTAAGTAGAAAGTTACAGTATTACAAAGTAAGCAAATAGAGGTTCACTGTTCGTCTAGCCGGCTAGATGCTCAGGATGGTTTGGCACTATGCAAGCTCCATGTCCCGTGCGCTTAGACAGATTTTCTCTCGTGAGTGCAATTCCTCCAACACTGCCTGGTTGCGTCAGTAGTGGGGATTCCTGGCATGATGAGTACTGACGTGTCTGAGAAGGCTACATTGGGCACCGAACAGGATCAGCTGTGGTATGCCATGACCACTACACGTTTTGCACAGCTTTGTCCTTCATCAGGGAGACACGTTTGAGGTCAGTGTCTAGCTTAATATACCCCCACCCATCAGGGGTCAATTAGAGATAATTAAAGAGACAGAGTATAGTTTCTGATACACATGTAAACCTTTCCATAATAAACATCACAATGAGACAAGGTGAATTATATATGTTATGGAAGTATCGCCCCAGTAACATACTGCCAATATATTACTAGTATACATTAAAAATATATTTAACTTGATGCTGGTGTAACTAAGAAACCTATAAGAAGTATATATCTTGAATAAATAAAGGGTATAGTGTACCCGTAGGGATATAAAATAATATATATGTTACACAGATTCAGCTAGTGCTCATGCCAGTAATAATAATTGATACAAAATATACAATGCATAATGGGGTGAATTGCCCTTAATAAATACAGTAGCAAAAATAAACTATAAAAAAAAAAGTCCAACGTGCAAAATAAGGAATAATATCCAGTAATAATATGGGTTATGCAGCTTGCTTCACCAGATCCAACCATCGGGTCCGGATAGATACTACAGAAGATAAAGAAAAGAAAAAAAGTGCAAAACCCATAGTGTATGTAGCCCCCTGTAAACAGAACGGGCTATATATCTTTCTCCTACTGTGGTAAGTCCTGTTAAGGGCAGGCGCCAGTAGTAATCATGGGTTTTCCCCCTTCACACCATGCCCTGAGTAATAGATGCAGGCCCCTGACTCTGCTGCAGGCATGAGATAGAGGGGAGGTCCTGCTGACATCATGAGGGGTGGGGCTGACTCTATTTAGTAGCCAGTTCCTGTGAGGACGTGGGCTCTTGTTATGTGGAGTTGGAGGAGAGAAGTTGTGTCCTGGGACCAGGAGAGAGACTACGGTCCTATGAGTGTGGAGAGTGAGCAGAGCTAGAGTGGACCAATGCCCCTCCTGACCCTACTGAGTGGGCATTGGGGGGTATTGAGGCTCCCCAGAGACCATCCTGCAGGAGTACAGTCTGGAGGAGAGGAGAGGAGGAGGAGATCTGGTGTACATTTGGAGTGCCTTGGCATATTACCTGTCGTGTACTACTGCTGCTGTGTGCCAGAAAGAGAATAAAGACCTTGCTGATTTTACCTAAGACTGTGTGATTCTGGAGCATTCACCTTGGGACCAGGGTTCTTCTTCTATAAGGGTCCTACCCCACATCCCTGGGAAGTTATAGAAGATTGAGGCGCTGCACCACTAGGAGAATGGAGGCAACTACCCCAGAAGCCTGGTCCTGTGTCCCCAACATCACCGCGGGAAGCTCAGGCCCTTCTGTTACCGGCAGGTACGCACCACCAAAGCACATGTAGCCAGCCCTCATTACACCCTAGATATAGCATCTGTGTCTGGGTGGGGGGGGGGGGGGGGGGAGGGAATATGGGTTACATGTAGAAGGTTTAATAATAGAATAAAGAGAACGGTTAAAAATTACTTACAAACGTAAGTAGGTATCGGGCACATAAATATGTATGAGGAGCCCTTGGTTTCCTCATTCTCCCCCTAACTCATTTGTACCGCAGCCGCCGCCCTTTATTAGTCTGCATCTATAGCCAGAAATTCCCCGAACAAGGCCCTTGAGAGACTCTGAGCCACCACCACTCCTGATCCGTAGAGTCCCGAACATCAGAGCGGAGAGAGCAGAAGACAGAGAGGGCTGTGTCTACCAAGGTTGCCAAGCTAGAAGTCCCGTTGGAGTACTCGGAGCCTGCTTGTAGTATCCAGTGTGGGAGTGAACATCAGTCTGGGCCCAACCCCTGAATGACGACGCGAGTATGCAGCGCGTTGACGTTACAAGGACACGTGACGCAGAAGCGGGACCACACCGGTCACCAGGGGAAGACAATGCAGACTGGAGGAGATCTCCCGGCAGGAGAGCAAGGAAACTGCGGCTGTTCCAGTGGAACCTTCTTCACTGACTATCACACATATTTATGCCTGATACCTACTTACGTTTGTAAGTTATTTTTAACCGTTCTCTTTATTCTATTATTAAACCTTCTACACTATGGGTTTTGCGCTTTTTTCTTTTCTTTATCTAGTATACATTAAAATTTAATAATAAAAATGATCATCTGCTATATATTTGTGAAAGCGTCGTATGTGGCTATGTCTGTATGTGTCTCCCTGTGTCCCTCCCTGTGTCCCTAGCGGCAATCCCATTGGACCTTGGGCCAGGCCAATGAGATTGCTTCCTTGGCCCGCCCCCGCACACCTCTCATTGGCCTGAGGCGGAGTGATGGACCAAAGGTCACACACACACACACCCCCTCCCCCTCGCTCTCTGCAGCTCTCCCCTCACATAGGCCGGTCCCTCAGCTGACCATCCTCGAGGGTGCTCCCCACGGCTCTCACCACCCATAGGCCACTCCCTCACCCGGCACTCTCCCTCACTCCCTGCCCTTTGCCCCCTGCCCTCCCTCCCCCTGCCCTTTGCCCCCTGCCTCCCTCCCCCTGCCCTCCCTCCCCCTGCCCTTTGCCCCCTGCCCTCCCCCTCCCTGCCCTTTGGCACCCTGCCCCTCCCTGCCCTTTGGCCGCCCCGCCCCTCCCTGCCCTTTGGCCCCCCCACGCCCCTCCCTGCCCTTTGGCCCCCCCCGCCCCTCCCTGCCCTTTGGCCCCCCCTGCCCCTCCTGCCCTTTGGCCCCCCCGCCCCTCCCTGCCCTTTGGCCCCCCCGCCCCTCCCTGCCCTTTGGCCCCCCCCCGCCCCTCCCTGCCCTTTGGCCCCCCCCGCCCCTCCCTACCCTTTGGCCCCCCCCACCCCTCCCTGCCCTTTGCCCCCCCCTGCCCCCCCCTGCCCTTTGCCCCCCTGCCCCTCCCTGCCCTTTGCCCCTCCCTGCCCTTTGCCCCTCCCTGCCCTTTGCCCCCCCTGCCCTTTGCCCCTCCCTGCCCTTTGCCCCTCCCTGCCCTTTGCCTCCCCTGCCCTTTGAGCCTCCCTGCCCTTTGACCCGCCCCTCCCTGCCCTTTGACCTGCCCCTCCCTGCCCTTTGACCCGCCCCTCCCTGCCCTTTGCCCCACCCCTCCCTGCCCTTTGCCACTCCCTGCCCTTTGCCCCTCCCTGCCCTTTGCCCCTCTCCTCCCTGCCCTTTGCCCCACCCCTCCCTGCCCTTTGCCCCACCCCTCCTTGCCCTTTGCCCCTCCCTGCCCTTTGCCCCTCCCTGCCCTTTGCCCCGCCCCTCCCTGCCCTTTGCCCCTCCCTGCCCTTTGCCCCGCCCTTTGCCCCTCCCTGCCCTTTGCCCCGCCCCTCCCTGACCTTTGCCCTTCCCTGCCCTTTGCCCCGCCCCTCCCTCCCCTCCCTGCCCTTTGCCCTGCCCTTTGCCCTGCCCCTCCCTGCCCTTTGCCCCTCCCTGCCCTTTGCCCCGCCCCTCCCTGACCTTTGCCCCTCCCTGCCCTTTGCCCTGCCCCTCCCTCCCCTCCCTGCCCCCACACCCCTCCCTGCCCCCACCCCCCGCCCCCCGCCCCTCCCTGCCCTTTGTCCCCCCCGCCCCTCCCTGCCCTTTGCCCCCCCCGCCCCTCCCTGCCCTTTGCCCCCCCGCCCCTCCCTGCCCTTTTCCCCTCCCGCCTCTCCCTGCCCTTTGCCCCCCGCCCCTCCCTGCCCTTTGCCCCCCCTCCCCTCCCTGCCCTTTGCTCCCCCCGCCCCTCCATGCCCTTTGCCCCCCTGCCCTTTGCCCTCCCCACCCTTCTACGCCCCTTAGCCCCCCCCCCACCCGCCCTTCGACACCCCTCCCCCCGCCCTTACACTCCATGCCCCCTGCCCTTCCACGCCCGGGCAACGCCGGGTATATCAGCTAGTTGAATATAAAAATAAATAATGATGATACTGAAAAAGTGAATAAATCATATTACATAATAGGTGCATAAATGATCAAACAGAGTGGAGGGGGGAAGGAAAGGGGGAGGGAGGGGAAAAAGGAAAGGGAGGGAAAGGTGGGAGGGGGAGGGACAGGATAGATAGGGGCAGTAGGTGCTGTTTTACTTCAATAACTGTGCAGTGAATGTTTATGTAAATTTTTTTAAAGTTGGTGTTGAGGGTCAAACGTGGGTTTCTTTTGAGTTTGCTGAATACAATATTTCAAGCAGCAATCCTCCCTAGCCACAATTTCCCCCTTTACCTTTATGTAAACCCCTTGAGCCAAACCACGGTCCTCCAACATCCACGGAACCCTAGTTCCTGAAATCTTTCCCTTTAAAAAAAATCCTGGACATGGATACTTTCCTGGGAGGACATTATGGCTGCTGGGGTCAACCTTGGTTCAGCGAATAATAGAAAACCGTTAAGTCTTTGGGAGAGGACATTACGGCTTTTTGGGTCACCCACTGCCATAATTGTAGTTTTTTCTCTATAGCAGCAAAAATATGTAATACAGTATGTGCAATATTTAGAGGGGAGGGAGACTAGGACCCCTCACCCCCAGTTCACAAGACTGACAGAACCCCAAACAAACAATGGGTGTGGATTCCAAGTAGTGATTCTATTGAGCTGCAGGAGACGCCTGTGTCCACCTTCATAATCCTGATCCTGGTAATGTAATGACCAAGTGGTGATTACAGGACCCAATACTGCTGTGCAATCCTGTTACTGTAATGTGTGACCCGCTGAGTAAATTCAGATTAGTTCACTGCCAACTTTTGTACTTTGTTTATACTATTATCTTATATTATGTGTGGGATATGTTTTACAATATTGTCTAATGGAATGAATATGACGCACAGGGACTGAGTTTCTATAGGCAAATTGTTTGACATATTATAGATGTAAAAAGCGTTCTCCTATGATTGCTTGTCACATCAGCCTCGCTCAGCTATCTGACTCAGATTTTAGCAAAAGCAGAGAGAGGAGATGGGAGCTCATTTGAACATTCTTCCTCCATGCTGCTGAGTCAGCTGGTCATGGTACTTGTCAATGAAAGGAGAAGTGGCAGCAGAGGCCCACAGTCGCGCATGCGCAGTTAGGGCGATGCGGCGGCCATTACAGAGTTGTGCAGGCTCAGCGGAGAGTAGCGGTGGCCATTACAGATCGCGCACGCGGCCCCAATAGGAAAGAGGGCCATGGAGGACTACAGCCCCCAGAATGCTTAGAGGCAGACAGGCCACCTGACACCAGGGAGCCAATAAGGCTTACAGCTTTCCCTGAGAGGAAAGATACATTGTTGTGTGCTGCAGTGAGTTGTCAGAAGAAGCTGGGACACAGACAGGGGAGGGTGGGTAAGTATAGAGAGCAAGTGGCTCATACACTAGGCCAGACATTCCCCCCTTAGGCCCCAATCACCTCAGCTTGTGGTTACTACAGGGACTCCCCTTAGATAGGGACAGGGTCCTATAGAACCCAGACAAGTGAGGGTACAACCAGGAAGCGTCTGCAGAGATAAGAGACTTTCTAAAGGTGGATCACTCCATGCGGGAGCCACCCACCGCTAGGCAGAGTTACAGGACATCGCTGAGGAGATCGCAGAGCGGCGGATCCTTTGTGAAGTGTCTGCAGCCCCAGGTGCTGGAGCACTGGGGTAGGTATCGTATTTTAAGTGCACCAACCTACCGGTACATCAGGCGCTGATCCCGTCTATATGTTTTGGGTTTCTTAGAGGACTCGTGGGACTCTGGGTACATGGTGTTGGGGGAGGAGTAAGGTGTAAAGGGTATAGCCCAGTTAGGGGCAAGGTTATAGCTGCCAGCTAGTGGCAGAGGGTGACACGGCTGTGTTGCTATTATGTGATGTGATGTTATTGTTTTGCCCATATAGTAAACAGTTATATATATATCTAGTGTATGTGTTCATTTGAATGTGTCCTGCGAGGAACAACTCCCGCTCTGCTGAGAGCCATCGCAGGTGGAGGCGCTGTATCATATAGTATTGTTCCAAAGGATACACCCCAGGCTCTCACTGGCGGAGGCTCAGACCTCCTGTGAGCCTAACAGGTAAAGCACCACACCTGGTAATACATATAGATTCTCCTCATATGCACCCTATCTGCGATTGGGGGGGGGGCGGGAATATGGGTTACACACATTTACTATTATTATATTTTATTTATAACACACCGATATATTCCACAGAGCAGTGTAATATCACACAAAGTGAATATAGGCACACATGCATGAGAGACCCAAGTGTGCGCACATGGACAACAGGCAAGCTATTTACACAGTCGGCACATAGACATTTTATTGCACATATACACACACGAACTAGCATGCACATAACATAGGCATACATAGACAGTGCTGAAAAAAGATGTGCAAAGGTATCAGAGGTTAAAAAACAAAGCAAAAAGCCTGTGTGAGCAAAACTCCTTTTTGTTTGACTCCCCTGTGTGTGATTTCATTGTGTTCAGCAAGTGTTTGTACAGTATAGCCGGAGCCACCTCTACTCTCCCCCCTTTGAGAGTAAAAGTTATGTTGGAGATGTTATATCTGTCAGTGTTATTTTGTGAACAGTACATTCTGTGGGTTTTACTTTTGGTAACTTGGTAACCCCCTGCACACTGGTCTTGTAGTGTATCAGAGATTGCACAAAACAAATTGTGCTGGTGGTGTGAGCAGTCTCCAGAAAGGTAATCCTGTCCTGCACCACTATTTGCTCTGTACAGGTTGTGCTAGGTGTTAGTGATGTCAGGATAATCCTGTCTTTTATCAGTTGTGCCACCCAGCGCAAATTGTGATGGGTATTAGATAGTTGATCTGTCCTATCTCCATTGTACAGAGCAGATTATTCAAAAGGTGTTACTGATCTCCAGCAAGGCGACCAAATCCAGTGTAATTAGACAGAGCAGGGTATGTAGGTGGTGTGACTGATCTCAGATTAATCCTGTGTGACAGAGCAAATTGTGCTGCTGCTGATCCTCTCCTGTTCCTGAAGACTGCACAGTCTACAGAGCAGGTTGTGCTGAGTGTGTTCTTGCCCTGCAAATCCTTATCTGACTCAGTGTTGCTGCCAACCTGCTTGTACCAATGTCTGAAAGAAGAAAGGTGTCCCTATTTAATCCAAAACTGTTAATGCTATTTTCTTTACCCGTTACAATCACTACATTGTTAACATATTAGACATTTAACATGATGTTGCCTGAATAAAGTATTCCTTTCTGGTCCCGTCTTTGTAATCACTAGGTTATGATGTTTTTTGTACATTTTGCTACCAGCATGAAAAGTACCTAATGTACTATGTGTTAAAAGGGTTAAATCTTTCTAGGATTCCCAAGTCTCCTTAATTTACTGAAGCAAGTTTGTCCAAAATTTAGTTGGGAATGCCCCCAATTCACGCTGGCCAGGGCAACGGGCAAAAAAAATTGTTTGCCTCCTTTATCAACCACAGCAAGTTGCTGTTTTTTTATTTTAACATTCTTTTTTGGGGTAACAAAGAAAGGTGAGGTTCAAACATTAAATGTCAATACCATAGCATTATTTTGTTTCGTTAAGATGTTTAGGGAAAAGACGAGAGACTGAAAAGAAGGGGGAGGGGGGAAAGAGTGAGTTCAGAGAGTTGTAGTGTTCATTTAATTGTATTTTGTGCTCTCGCTTATGAAATGAAGGTACAGTTGCCCAAGGCTTAATATACTGTTGCCAGATCAAACTAGCTTAAATCCAATTTAGCAGAGTGACACCGCCCAGCTCTGCTCTGCCCCGAGACACCAGAGAATGCTAGCTACAGATCCCAGACCGTAGAGAAATGTAAGCATTGGTCTGTTAAATAGCTTGTGAGTCTCTCCATGGACATCACATACACATTTTGTGATTTGATTCACACATTGGGGCTTCAATCGTTTCCACTGAGCTGCAATACAGCAACTGGTTGCCATAATAATATGGTCAATCAATTTGCGAGAGGCATGTGGGATATCTTGAGTCAGTCTGTTGAGGAGGGACACCCAGGGATCTGGGCCTAGAGAGGTGCCCAGAATACTATTGAGAAGAGTGAATATATCAGACCACAATGGAGCATTCTTAGGCCATCTCACCAAACGTGTGCCATTGTACCAATCTGACCACTGGATCTGAAGCACTCTTGGGGAGTGTCAGACTACATTCTATGAAATCTATCTGGGGTAACATACCATCTATGTAGCATTTTATTTTCTGGCAACACAGATTGAGCTATAAGAGACAGTGTCACAAATATCCATCCAATCTTCCATCTCCAAGGTTTCGCCCAAGTCTCTCCCCCAGAGCAACATAACTTTGCTATTGGCCTCGGTAGGAGACGAATGCAGAGGTATAACTAGGGAGACATAAATTGGGGAAATAAACAGTGGCATTTATTTAGCCCATAGCTTCAAAACAATACAGCTTCATGTCAGCAAAAATAAACAAAACAGACCTATCCATTTGTAAGGGCTAACTCACAGTTCCCAATCCCTATCTGCAGGGCTGGGAGGCAAGGCCTCTTACCAATCTCTGACTCCAAAGAGGTATCTGTGAACAGGGGCTCTTTATATAAGTCTCCGGGTCTGGGTAGGTGTCTGTGGGGTGCATCCTCTGGCAGGTTCCAGGGTCCACTGTGCGCTGGAATAAAGGGTCTGATTCCCTGGGGATCTCTCTAGCAGCCCAGTCCTTCTGGGCTAGAGAACCCCAGGCAGTTTGTGCAGCACACCTTTAAACCAGCTTGATGAGCCAGGTGGAGACTGGCTAATTGACTCTGGCTGCAATTAACCAGCTCCTTGCTGGACTCAGTTACAGACAGGCTCTAGGTGTGCTGCCTTTATAAACTGGGTTAAGGCCCCATCACATACTTCCCCCCATTTGTGGGTAGCTCGGGCTATCTACGGCTGAAACCCATCGCACCACTCTCTCGAGAGGTGACTGTGGCTCGAAATGAGAATGGTTGTTTGGAGAGTGTGGACACTCGGTCACGCTGGAACTGGAGCCTTTTCTCCAGGTGCCCTTCACTCCTCCCAGTATTTTAGGGGTTCGCCTTCGGGCCACAATCTGGCACCTTTCTAGCAGTTTGTGTCCTGGATATGTGGCTGTGGTTGAAGAGGACACACGTTACGCAGTCCTTGTGTCAGGTGCAGATAGCCAGTGTCTCTTCCCATATGTGCTTGTATTCAGCTCACTTTAGAAGCTTGTGGCAGACTTTTTCCAAGCACTCTTTCGATGATGTGCTTAGCTTCCTCCCTTCTACAGAGGACTCAGAGCTCAAGCTCCTTTTTCCACTTTACTAAGTCTTCTTTTAATCGCTTGGCAATGAGTTATCTCCTGCTTCGTGTGATCTTTTCTTCTCTGAGACGTGGTCCAGTATCATTGATCCCGGGCGGTTCCAACCTGGCAGAGATTTTATTCACTCTCATTGAATCACTACCCCACAGCACACGCTTTTTCCTCTCTCTCTCCCTCCCCCACAGGTCAAGCTTTCTCCTCTCTCCCTGCCACCAGCACAAGCTTTCTCCTTTCTCTCCCTCCCAACAGCACAAGCTTTCTCCTCTCCCCCCCACCAGCACAAACTTTCTCCTCTCTCTCCCCCCATACACACAAGCATACTCCTCTCTCCCCCCCATGCACACGCTTTGTCCTCTCTCCCTCCCCCAGCACAAGCTTTCTCTTCTCTCCCCCCCGCAGAAAAAGCTCTCTCCTCTCTTTCCCACATAGCACAAGCTTTATTCTCTCTCTCCCCTGCCCAGCTCAAGCTCTCCTCTCCCCCCCACGCACAAGATTTCTCCTCTCCCCCCCCCACACGCACAAGCTTTCTCCTCTCCCTCCCCCCAGCACAAGCTTTCTCCTCTCTTCCCCCCCACACACAAGCATTCTCCTCTCCCTCCCCCAGCACAAACTCTCTTCTCTCCCCCCAGAACAAGCTTTCTCCTCACTCCCTCCCCACGCACAAACTTTCTCCTCTGTCCCCCTCAGCACAAGCTTTTTCCTCCCCCCTCCCAGCACAAGCTTTCTCCTCTCTCCCCATAGCACAAGCTTTCTTCTCCCTCTGCCCCCACAGTACATGCTTTCTTCTCCCCCTCATGCACAAGCTTTCTCCTCTCCTCCCCCACAGCACAAGCTTTCTCCTGTCCCCTGCCCAGCACACATTCTCTCCTCTTTTCCTCCCCACGCACAAGCTTTCTCCTCTCTCAACCCCCACGCACAAGCTTTCTCCTCTCTCCCCCCCACAGCACTAGCTTTCTCTTCTCTCCCCCCACGCACAAGCTTTCTTCTCTTCCTCCCTTTCTGTCCCCCCCCAGATTTCTCCTCTTTCCCCCAACGCACAAGCTCTCTTCTCTCTCCCCCCCAGCACAAGCTTTATTCTCTCATCCCCCCCAACACACTCTCCTTTCTCTCCCCACCAGCTTTCTCCTCGTTCTCCACTCCCAGGTTTCTTCTCTCTCCCCCACCAGCTATTTTCTCTCCCCTGACCAGCTTTCGCCTCTCTTCCCCCCCCCCAAGCTGTCTCCTTTTTCTCCCCTCCCAGCAAAAGCCTTCTCCTCTCTCTCTGCCTCCCCCAGCACAAGCTTTCTCCTCTCCCTCCACCTCCCTCAGTACAAGATTTCTCCTCTCTCTCTCTGCCTCCCCCAGCATAAGCTCACTTGCGCTCTCTCTCGCTTTCTGCTCACTCTCTCTCTCGCTTTCTCCTCCATCTCCCCCGCCCCAAGATTTCTACTCCCTCTCCCCTGCCCCAAGCTTTCTCCTCTCCCCCCAGCACAAGCTTTCTCCTCTCCCCACCAGCATAAGCTTTCTCCTCTCTCCATCCCTGCAGCACAAGTTCTCCTCTCTTGCTCCTTCCCTGCCCAGCACACGATTTCTCCTCTTTCTCCCACCACGCACAAGCTTTCTCCTCTCACCCCCAACAGCACATGCTTTCTTCTTCCCCTTATGAGCAATCTTATCCTCTCCCCCCCCATGCACAAGCTATCTCCTCTCTCCCCCACACAGCACAAGCTTTCTCCTCTCTCTCCCTCTCACGCACAAGCTTTCTCCTCTCTCTCCCCACCATGCACAAGCTTTCTCCCTCCCCCAGCACAAGCTTTTCCGACCCCCCCCAGCTTTTTCTCCCTCTCCCCCCCAAAGTTTTCCCCCTCTCCCCCAAAGCTTTTCCCCCTCTCCCCCCTCCAAAGCTTTTCCCCATCTCCCCCAAAGCTTTTCCCCCTCTCCCCTCCAAAGCTTCCCCCCTCTTCCCCGAAGCTTTTCCCCCTCTCCCCCTGAAGCTTTTCCCCCTCTCCCCCCGAAGCTTTTCCCCCTCTCCCCCGAAGCTTTTCCCCCTCTCCCCCTGAAGCTTTTCCCCCTCCCTCTCCCCCAAAGCTTTCCCCCTCTACCCCCGAAGCTTTTCCGTCTCTCCCCCCCAAAGCTTTTCCCCCTCTCCCCCTGAAGCTTTTCCGTCTCTCCCCCCCAAAGCTTTCCCCCCTCTACCCCCAAAGCTTCCCCCCCCCCCGAAGGCTTCCCCCTCCCCCCAAAGCTCTCACACCCTCCCCCCTGAAGCTTTTGCCCCTCTCCCCCCCAAGCTTTTCCCCATCCAGCCTGAAGCCTTTCCCCTCTCCCCCCTGAAGCGTTTAACCCCTCCCTCTCCCCGAAGCTTTTCCCCCTCCCTCTCCCCAAAGCTTTTCCTCCTCCCTCTCCCCGAAGCTTTCCCCCTCTCCTCCGAAGCTTTTCCCCCTCTAGCCCCCCGAAGCTTTTCCCCCTCCCTCTCCAGAAGCTATCCCCCTCTACCCCCAAAGCTTTCCCTCCTCTCCCCCCCAAAGCTTTCCCTCCTCTCCCCCCCAAAGCTTTTCCCCCTCCATCTCCCCGAAGCTTTCCCCCTCCCTCTCCCCGAAGCTTTCCCCCTCTACCCCTGAAGCTTTTCCCCCTCTCCCCCCCAAAGCTTTCCCTCCTCTCCCCCCCAAAGCTTTTCCCCCTCATCTCCCCGAAGCTTTCCCCTTCCTCTCCCTGAAGCTTTTCCCCCTCCCTCTCCCCGAAGTTTTCCCTCTCTCCTCCGAAGCCTTTCCCCCTCTAGCCGCCCGAAGCTTTTCCCCCTCCCTCTCCCTGAAGCTTTCCCCCTCTCCCCCCTGAAGCTTTTCCCCCTCACTCTCCCCCAATCTTTTCCCCCTCCCTCTCCCCCCGGAGCTTCCCCTTCCCCTCTCCCCCCAAAGCATGTCCCCCTCTCCCCCCGAAGCCTTTCCCCCTCTAGCCCCCCCGAAGCCTTTCCCCCTCTCCCCCCGAAGCCTTTCCCCCTCTCCCCCCAAAGCCTTTCCCCCTCTCCCCCCAAAGCCTTTCCCCCTCTCCCCCCAAAGCCTTTCCCTCCTCTCCCCCCAAAGCTTTTCCCTCCTCTCACCCACAAAGCTTCCCCCCCTCTCTCCCACAAAGCTTCCCCCCCCTTTCTCCCACAAAGCTTCCCCCCCCTCTCTCCCACAAAGCTTCCCCCCCTCTCTCCCACAAAGCTTCCCCCCCCTTTCTCCCACAAAGCTTCCCCCCCCTCTCTCCCACAAAGCTTCCCCCCTCTCTCCCACAAAGCTTCCCCCCCTCTCTCCCACAAAGCTTTCCCCCCCCTCTCTCCCACAAAGCTTCCCCCCCCTCTCTCTCACAAAGCTTCCCCCCCCTCTCTCCCACAAAGCTTCCCCCCCCTCTCTCCCACAAAGCTTTCCCCCCCCTCTCTCCCACAAAGCTTCCCCCCCCCTCTCTCCCACAAAGCTTCCCCCCCCTCTCTCCCACAAAGCTTCCCCCCCTCTCTCCCACAAAGCTTCCCCCCCCCTCTCTCCCACAAAGCTTCCCCCCCCTCTCTCCCACAAAGCTCCCCCCCCCTCTCTCCCACAAAGCTTCCCCCCCCTCTCTCCCACAAAGCTTCCCCCCCCTCTCTCCCACAAAGCTTCCCCCCCCTCTCTCCCACAAAGCTTCCCCCCCTCTCTCCCACAAAGCTCCCCCCCCTCTCTCCCACAAAGCTCCCCCCCCCCTCTCTCCCACAAAGCTTCCCCCCCTCTCTCCCACAAAGCTTCCCCCCCCTCTCTCCCACAAAGCTTCCCCCCCCCTCTCTCCCACAAAGCTTCCCCCCCCTCTCTCCCACAAAGCTTCCCCCCCCTCTCTCCCACAAAGCTTCCCCCCCTCTCTCCCACAAAACTTCCCCCCCCTCTCTCCCACAAAGCTTCCCCCTCCCCTCTCTCCCACAAAGCTTCCCCCCCCCTCTCTCCCACAAAGCTTTCCCCCCCCTCTCTCCCACAAAGCTTCCCCCCCCCTCTCTCCCACAAAGCTTCCCCCCCCTCTCTCCCACAAAGCTTCCCCCCCCTCTCTCCCACAAAGCTTTCCCCCCCCCTCTCTCCCACAAAGCTTCCCCCCCCCTCTCTCCCACAAAGCTTCCCCCCCCCTCTCTCCCACAAAGCTTCCCCCCCCCTCTCTCCCACAAAGCTTCCCCCCCCCCCTCTCTCCCACAAAGCTTCCCCCCCCCCCTCTCCCACAAAGCTCCCCCCCCCCTCTCTCCCACAAAGCTTCCCCCCCCCTCTCTCCCACAAAGCTTCCCCCCCCCCTCTCTCCCACAAAGCTTCCCCCCCCTCTCTCCCACAAAGCTTCCCCCCCCTCTCTCCCACAAAGCTTCCCCCCCCTCTCTCCCACAAAGCTTCCCCCCCCTCTCTCCCACAAAGCTTCCCCCCCCTCTCTCCCACAAAGCTTCCCCCCCCCTCTCTCTCCCACAAAGCTTCCCCCCCCCTTCTCTCTCCCACAAAGCTTCCCCCCCCCTTCTCTCACACAAAGCTTTCGTCCTCCCCTTTAACCACACCGCACAGGGCTGGTCACGTGGCTCTCCCTCCGCCCAATGAGAGCGCGGCATGCAGCAGGTACACGATTCAAACTGTGACTGCGGCCGTATCCAGGAGACGGAGACACGGGAGGAGAGAGGCCCGGGAGAGGCGAGAGGCCCGGGAGAGGCCCGAGAGAGGAGAGAGGCCCGAGAGAGGAGAGAGGCCCGGGAAGGACACGGCGGGCAACATGGAGCACTGCATCATCGGACCTGGACCATACCGGGCCACCAAACTAGTGAGTGCGGCGCCGCCGTATTGTGCCCCCTGAGCCTCGGTTGAGCAATGCCCCATGCAGGCCTGTGTGTCCCTGCGGCGGGGGGCACAGGACCTGCCAGCTACATTGCAAAGTATCCCCGGGGCCTGGCATTTATTTATTTACATTTGGTTTAATGGGGTTTGAAGAACTGTTCTGTGTGGAATAAAACTCCATACATATTGGTGGAGTCCAAAGGGCGTTTGCTAAATAGGATACAGATCAACTGCTGGTAGCGAGTGGGTTAAATCTCGGTGACTACATTTTGTACTTTACACATTCAGGTACACTGAGTATATATTTTCTACATCCGTTTTGCTGTGAAGGTCTATATCGTTTTGTTCTAAAAAAAGAAGTTGTTTTTTCTTAATTTTGATGCAATATGATAAAACCTTCCCCAGGGGAGGCTCTGCTCTGTCATTACCTGTGTGTGTACATATGTCCGGGGCGGGGGGCACAGAGCATTACTCTGCGTTAATATCATGTGGATAACCTTCAGCTTGGTATAGACAGGCCCTGTCTCATTTTGCAATGTGTCCACGGGTAGTATTTTCACACAGGACGTCTTGAAAATGTACAATAATAAAACAAAATGTAACCCACTATTTTTCTAGGTAGTGGAAGATATTTTTCTTAAACGGCACCTAATATTTCTCTCACCAAACCTGGATGTGATATGTCTGTTCAGGTATTGGCTATTGGCATACATTTTATTACCGATTAAATCTATACAGTAGTTTCGGTGTTTAAACATTTCACTGTATCATTTATGTCAAAATTTACTTTTTTTTGTGTGTGTGAAACAATTTTCCCCTGAAGGAAAAAAAAGCAAAACAATACATGCCAAGCCTCTCTAGAGAACTGTAATATTTGAAGACAAATTTAACTGGTTTCAAAGTATGTAACTTATTATTTTTTTATAAATGATATATCCATTTTAGAAACAAGACTAAATCCCCAGGATAAAAGTTCATAGAAAATTCAAAGTACTCTTTGCTTAATTTGTGGAGAGGGGGTAAGAAATGGGATCCATTTCATAGTCCATTTAGAGAGCAGTGGTTCATTATTGAACAATAGGTTAACGTGGAGCATGTGAAGTCTCGAAACCAATTAAAGGAGAGCTCTTTAGCAAACAACTGTAGGCACTTAGATAGTTTTTGTGCTTTCTAGTGATGTGAAACTACTGCACATACAAAAAATCTAAACTCACACGTTGACTTTCAACTGAAAAATGGCAGAAGATCAAGACCAATCCCTTAGTCTAACACTGAAGCGATAAACCCCCCAAATCTGTGGGTTTTTTTCCCATAGCTCAAGAGATGGGAAAAAAAAAAAAAAATATGCAGTTTATTCAGTGTAGTGTTTTTTTTTAACGTTAATAAGATGCAAGAAATCTAAAAAAATAAATAAAAATGAAACAAATCGAATCGAGGCATATCGGGAGGGAATAATCCCCTTGTTATTTGGTGTCATCAGGGTCTTCCAAATCTTGATCTTGTCAGGTAAGTATCAGATGTATATACAAAATGAAAAGAAACAGACATCTAATGTAGAATGTAAACATACTATATTATAAGAAAAACAAGTATTGGTCTAACTCACATTTGTATGTTCACCCCTCAAATCTGACTGTACGCCTGATGCTGAGGTGGAGGTATGGCAGACCGCGCGGACGCGTCCACACGCTGAGTGAACAGACTGCACAAAGTCAGTGTTCGCGTCTATGCGGCGTGCGTGCGGGAGGACGCACGTGTTGCTCAAGAAATCAGTTGAAACTGATTTCTTGGCGCGATAAGCCGGTCACGTGAGCGGTTCGCCCAATAAGGATGAACCAGCTCCGTGACGTCACTGGAACGCCCCTAGACACGCCCACGGACGGCGCGCGTACCATGGCCAGGGAAGCACCCGCATTCCCTCAGCCTCAGTGCGCCTCCGTACGGCTGAAATTACCATGGACGCAGCCTTAGTTTGTATACCTATGTTAGCTACCACACTCTCGCGGAGCCAGTAAGGGGACACAACACTTAAATGTATATAGAAAACAATAGTCCTCCTTGGTGCAGGTCTCAGATTCGGGTGCACAAGAAGCAAAATATAAAGCACACCAGCACACAGCATCTTTGGTATTCCAGCCCTGGCTATCACGAGAAGGGATTTCGTATATTCTGACCAAAGCGCAAAAGAATTGGGAATCCGTGAGTGAGATTTCAGAAATGTGATGATGATGATGTTGTTAATTAAATTTGTATCCGTATGTTATTTTTTTTCTATTTTTCCATGCAATGGACTTAATGTCTGTGTAGTTAATCGCAAAATAGTACCTCATTAAGGGACATTCCCCATGTCTCCCTCATTATACATGTGAGTGACCAAAACAGGTTTTCGAGCATCTTAAGTCACAAGCACTGGGAGACGTAAAGAGCTATATCTCTGATTGACAGCACCTCTGTAGAGTGATAATCATATTACAATATTTATTGAAAGTTTATAGTTCACCATCACAATATTGATATATAAGGCTTACTTTTACCTGTTATACACGTTTGTTTCACTTAGTAATACTATATACAATTATATTGGTGAGGGATGTCACTTTGAGGATCTGTATCAGTATCTGACACCATGAGGTATTTTAGGCAATTTTGTATTTTGTGTTTGTTGTGCACCCTCATCTGAGACCAGTGCCAAGGAGGACTATTGTTTTCTACATCTGGTGGAAGGATTCGGGCAATCCAGGAGTTCTCTAGGATGCAGGACTTTTTTGGTCATTTGTCAATGTAAATAATTTCATTGCGTGTGTTTTTCACGTTTTATTGTAAGAATAACTGTTGGTTAGTTCTGGCTCTTGTGCATTATCCTGTTGCACTTGGATGTATATAACAGATTTATGTATATGTGTATATATAGGAGACAGATAACAGTAACCTTGTGATCCTTAGAAATAGAATCACTGCACACAAATCACAATACACATTATCATCACAGTTCACAGAAGCGCTGCACATGTTTGCATTATAGTCAACTTAATAGGCCTCCCAATCCTGGGTAGTCCGACCTATAGTTAGAGTAGCGGTACACCGTTGGAGCTCATATATTGTCACTGTGTGTTGCAGGCCTGTACTTCGCAAAGGTTTTGTCTTTTTGGTACAACTATTCCAATGACCCATTTAGGGATCCTGTCCGTGAGCTGTCTCTCTCTCGGTGCTCCTGTTTTCTGCTGCTAGACTCTGTACGATCAGCCCTCTGTGTCTCCACATGGGATGTGTGAAGGTTCTGTTTGATAAAGCACCCTGCGTGTGAAACGCGTTAGTGTTAGTACTGGTACAATTGTTCATGTTTTTTTTTTTTTAACCTTCATTAAAACTTTGTCATTATGTCCCAGTACCTTCTTCTTTTGAACCAGCGGTGCACCAGCATTTTTTTCCTTCATTTGGAATCTATTCTACTTACCTTCGCCTGGGACCATGCACACAAGGAGAATGTCCAGCGGTACTGTGAGTTTTTCAGCTTTCAACATCATTGTGCTTTATGGTTAACCAGTTGTTGCTGTTATTGTGAATATCGGAGTTTCCAGCAAGAGGGTGACGGGGGAATCATCAGGTCGCGGTCACACGTGGCTTCAGGCACCCCTTGCTCACCAAGGCAAATGGGACTTTTTTTCACATTTAAAATTCAAATACACGGAGACCGCATTTATATGGACTTTGTTATGTTCACACATTACTCCTACTGATTTTTCATTAGAGGAATTTCATTGATTGAGCAGTTCTCTAGAGCACCGGATTTGGGAATTGGTATAGCTCAGTTTGTTCAATACCGTTTCACAAGGGGCTCTACACTCTCTCAGCTCTGCGCAGATCTGTCTGCGGTCATGAAGACAGGGAGACAGGTGGTATAAAAATAAAAAATATTTATTGTCTAACATTACAAAAAAGGAGGTGTGATCCCTCCTACACGTTTCACACAAATAGTGCTTTTTCAAGGAGTATGGTATTGTGCATAGTGGACCTCTTTTATATAGTACCAGAAAAGGAATATAGACCCAGACTACAATTCCTGCCGCTGGCCCTGGACCCCTGCCTGTTACCCTGATGATCTTTGCCCGCCCCTGCTGTTCCTGCCATCGAGGTCCTACCTGCTCCTGGAGTCTCCCTCGTGACACTATTCCAACTCTGGTTGCTTCATTAGGAATTTGTCAATCAGTGAAAAACCCGCAGGGTGTGGAGACTTGTTGGAATAGAAAGCAACTGCGAGTGACCGGAAGCCATTGGAGGTGATCTTTAGACGGCAGGTACAGGAGGCCGCAGTCCGTAGGAGATGACACAGAGGGCTCCAACCACGTCAGTTAGATCCTCCGCTTCTCTTTACCTATCAAGGAGCCTTTGTTTTTATACAAGTTTGTTAGTGAGACCAATACTGTACTAGTTTTTCATATAATATACTATTTTGACATACAGTACTACTGTTTCTTTTCCTTTTGTATATATGGTAAATCTGATACATTCCGGACATGATAAAATTCAGGAAGACCTCTTGTCACCAAATAACAAGGAGACTACACATTATATGCCTAATTTTTAGCCCCTCCATGTGATTTTGTGCTTTAGCAAATATGGCCAAATGTAACTTAATAGGGTAGATTTCCCCTTCCTTTTCTGTTCCGAAGGGGAAATGCAACATGTGAGAGAGAGTGAATCAATTGTTAATCCATTTCTTTTCAAGGTTCCTTTTAGTGGTAGATTACAGGAACTAAAAACCAAACTATTATTATTAATCCTGTCCCAGCCCTGCTAGTGTTGCAATCTGAAGTAATGATGCTCATCTAATAGAGTGCTCATAAAAGGAACTGTTCCCTTCTGGGAAATTATAAACCTGTACTTTTCCCTCACAGCAGCAATTTAAAAAACAATCAGGAGGGGCAGAATGAAAGGAGCAGAACCCGGGGAAAATATTGTAAGAAGGATGTATTTGACTCTCCAATACTGTAGTGCTCACTTGTGTTTCAGGTCCCAAAAACTGGATTGGAAGTTCTGAGGCAAAAAGGAATTGTTCTTTTGTAAACGTTCCAGGGCTAAGACTTTTTTTTTTTTTTTTATGTTTTACCTGTAGGTTTCATGCACTTCTCCCAGCCAGGGTGTCTGAGCCACTTGGTTTCTTCATGCTGGCACCTCTCCATAGTGTAGTGGTAACAGAACTGTATGCACTTACATCTAGTATTTCCTTCCCGATCTCTATATTCTGGATTTTACATGAATATGTACAAAAGCTCTACCTCCCCCTCTCGTCTCTCACCCACCCCATTATTATGATTGCAACATTTTGACGATGTGTTTACTCACTGTTACTCGAAAAACAATGTACATTTATGAGAAAAATATCAAGACTACGAACTTCAAACTTTGCATCAACATTTCTCAAACCTACTCATTTCACTTGGACATATATACAAAATGGTATTGCCCTGGGTATCTACCGCCTAGCATAAAAATGCCCCCCATAAAAGTATATATTTTCTGAAAACGCGTATCAAGGAATTTTGATATGGAAAACACATTTCTACAACAAAAAAAAAAAAGGGTCTGGCTGGTAATGTTGAACATAGTGGTCTTCAAATTGCTCTCAGAAATGTGCACTAAATTTGGAGTTTACGGTGACACCTCCCACAAGTTCAGTTTAATCATGGAAAGGAATACTATATGTTATCACCTGTGGTCCATTGAGTACTCTGATTCCAAATATGTATAGCCTTTCATACTATTTGGGCGAAAGCCCCAAATTAGTAAGGCTCTTCACAACTGAATTTTCATGACTGAACGTAAACTACTCCCCATCACTGGCAACGCAAAATTACTGTAGCATAAAAATACCACCATAAAAGTATATATTTTGAGAGTACACACCACAAGCTACTTAGACATATGTAATATCTTTCGAGGGGGGGGGGGGAGAAAGAGAGATCAATGGGGCTCGAGGGGGTCAGGGAGAGAGGAGGGACCATCCATACCAAAAATTTACCTCTTGTGGTTAAAAAAATAAATTAAGCCCTTCAATCTTGTCAAGTCATTTTTATTTACCTTTCAATGTCCCGCTGTACGGTTCCATACCTCCAAGGTCAGGATACAGTCAGGAGGGCGGTCATTGGCCTTTAGTAGAACGCCGATGGGGAGCCTCTTCCGGGATCAGACGTCACCTGCATGATGTCAAATTTGGATGACTTGGGACCCCGGAAGGTACAAGCGCACGCACGGCTGTCTAAAAAATAATAATTCTCATAGCGTTATGCATTGTGGAAGTTCAGCAAGCAGAGTGGTGATTTGACAGCTTGTTCAGAATTGGCAGTCGCATAATGTGTTACACCAACTTTCCATTTTCGGACAAGTGTTTTTTTTCCATGTCCTGTTAATCTGGTGGTGCATTTTTCCATAAAGGAGGAAAAAAGGGCTGATTGTTTCAAATTATATAAAGGGATTTTAACCGTCATTTTAGACGTGACCACAAGAGGGAGTTTTTGTTCTGTGCTGCTGTGTTTACTACTATTACCTTTAATCTTTTAATTTATGTGGTAGACTGTTCTGGAAATGGATACAGTACTGTACTAAATTATAATGACCTTTTTGAGAGCATTATTCCATCTGGATTCTCAGTGACTGATTTAATGTCTGGCTAGACAGGTAAAATATTATTAGCCTTTTTAACATAAAATTCACGGTCTGCTCTGGATGTCAGGAATTCCTTGGTATTTCACACCCATTGCAGGCGCATCTTGTTACAATTTTGGAATTTTCAATTCACTTTTAAATTGTTTTCAGAACTGCGGAGATATTTAAAGCACAAAAAAACTATAGCACCCAATAGTATATAGACTATATGCACTTGCAGACGTGTATCTGGCAATACGCATATCAAATAAGATGCTGTTTGCCACACCGTATAGACTTTATGTCTGGTGGATTAGACTGTGCTGCTTTGTACTGTCCAAGAGACAGACCCACTTGGCAGAGGTGGAGAGTAGAAATTGACTCGTACCTGGGATCTAAATCCTGAATTAGTAGAATACTGGGGTGTGACGGTGAAGGGTTACCCAGGCCAGTAAATAGAGGTATTATGCCCGACTGGGTGTCCCTGAGTCAAATTGGGATTGTAGAGTGCCAGCGCTGCAGGCATGTAATTGTATAATAAACTGTCTGTGTATGTGTGTCCCGCTAGGTATAAAGGGGACCACATAATTATACTAAGTTACATTGTATGAGTGCGGTCACAGTTATGGATTAGTTCAGAGTATTGCAACAATATTTCACTGCCAAACCGCAAAGAGGAAAAAAGGTTTTTAACTTCAGCCGCTTTTTCACACAGCAGAAGCAGGGAGCTAACTTAGGTTAGGAATATGCGAGCGCTATGAAATTTGGTGTGAGTGCAGCTGGGGTAAAGCAGTTATGTTTTCATTATTTACTTTTATACCAAGTCATGAATGAAAGTCCCTCTCTTTTTAGTGCAGTAAAGTTATGAGAGTAACGAAATTAACATTCAGACAGGCGGGGCAGCGGATACATTGGGGATTCGCAAGTACAGTATATGACCGGCTATTCCGGTGAGTGAATCATGCATACCTTAAGTGCGGATTTCTGAAGCACCCTGCTGATGCGTCGTCAGAAGTCCGGACTTGACAAAGACAGTGGCAGATCACAGTGTTACTTTAGAAGGATTTATTATAAACAGTTTGCCTAGCAGATGTCCGGGACAGAGGTAGACATTCTGCCGCCGGAGAGGGGGGCTTGGTTAGGTATGCTAAGCGGCTCAGGTGTGATGTTAGCACATGACCCTTGGCATACCATGAAGCCTTTTGCCTGGCTGCATGAACAGCTGGCAACTCTGCCATAGGGTGGGGGGTTGATTCCCACGCCGAGATTGGCTGCACATAGTACAGATAGGCTTGAATAGTTTTAAAAGTCAGTGGCGAGGAGAGATTCACCGGAGATTCATCTAAGATACATCGTGCGGTACAAAGACTATTCCATCGTAATTAAGATTTGTACCCTTCAAGAGTTCGTTAGAACTGAGGATTTGCTAACGAATCCTGCAAGGGCAGAACAAAATGATTACTTTCGGCGGAGAAACAGGGGTCGCATGCGGCGCCCCTAGCCAAAGACTCTCACGGCTCTATTTGCCCACCAACATCGCTCCTGGAATTGGTGCCTGGAGACTTTATTTCTGTGAAGTTTGTTCCGTGGACATTTTATTACGTGTTGCCCCGTTCCAGTAAGTGTTTGTTCGTGTTATTTTGTAAATCAAGCTGTGTTTGTTTCTCTTTTAAATAAATCACAATTTATTTTATCTCACGCTTTGTTCAATCAAAGGATCCGGTAATTAAGGTGTTAAAAGCATTGGTCTCCCGTGACATTGGGTCAGGACTGGAGAGCGGCAGAATGGTAGTCCGGCGTCAGGCAGGGGTCTGAGTGAGAAAAAACAAGGCTTCCAGCAGGAGTCAAGGTAGTGAGTACCTTGCACAGGCAAGGAAAGAGGGAAATAGAAGCCTTATAAAGGGAGAAGGCAGGTGTGAACAATCCCGTTCAGGAAGAGGCTGACTTCCTACCTTGGTGGCCATGTTGGTAGAGGCAGCGAAGTCAGAAGGCATCCACGTTGGAGATCCTAATAGTATCCCTATTGCAGGAAAAGCCTTATGGAAGTTATTGACTAAGTCTGGAGTGTGGCCATCGGATGCCTTGACACAACTTCTTTCTTCAGGGCTGTACCCCTTTCAGTTGATCAGGTACTGGAGGGACCCTCTAGAGCAAGAGTGCGCAAACTTTTGAAGCTGCTCCCCCCCCCCCCCTTGCCTGTTCTCTTCACTGTTCGCACCCCCCTTACCTCTTTGGTCAGCGTCGAGTGACACCGCGGGGTCATGTGACGTCACGTGGCTCTGTTGGCATGTGATGTCACGTGATCCCGCGGCTTAATTTGATGCCGCCTTTCCATAGCGACACGTCACACCAGCCGTCTGAATCACGATAAGTAGATTTGCAGAGGCCTCACGCGATCCCCGCATTTAAATTAAATACTGTGGGGAAGAGCGCGGGACCTCTGCAACTGCCACGCCCCCCTTGAAAAATCCCGCCCGCAGTTTGCGCACCCCTGCTCTAGAGATATGGGAGTCCATGATCTTCTGGACTACCTACTACGGTTGACCATCCACGGAAATTGGAACGGGATAGGTAGAGTCTTGGGAAAACCGGTTCCGGATGGCCGGTTTCAGCAAGGAGACATGAAGGATGGAGGGAATTTTGAGTTATAGGGGAAGTTTAAGCTGGAAGGCCACTTAATTCATCTATACAAGGGTAAAGGGCAACAGTCCTGGAATATAATCTTCTTTTCATGAATAATAGATACAGATGTGGCTCAACTATGGAGTGGGTGTACTACTAGGTGAGTGAATCAAATCACTAAGACCTACACCTCCTGAAAGCAACAGAAAAAATGATATTGTAATCACTTTGCTGCACCTCATTGGGGATGACTGTGTAATAAAGTCCACAACTCGCCAAATGATGTAGTAATGATGACGATCCATAAGATGAAATAAATCTTTCAAGAGTCTTACCCACTCCTAGAGCCCACTGGATTCTTGGGGGCGTGTCCAGCCGCTGATTCAATTCCAACGAGAGCAAAAAATATGCAAATAAATGCACAAAGCAGCGCACCGTCCAGGGAAACAGGTGTATAAAAATAGAAAAATATTTATAACACATGACAAACAAGGAAGTGTGAACCCTCCTACGCGTTTCACACAACACGGTGCTTTATCAAGGATTCCACACCGGAAACAGTCTGTCTGTGGGTGAGTGGGTTTGCCGTCTATGCATCTTAACCCTGGTTGTGCTCAAAGCTGTGACCATGCAGCAAGCTTAAGCCTATAGGGAACCATGTTTAGGGTTTTGAAGCAAAACCCACCCACAGACAGACTGTTTCGACCTTAAAGGGTCTCCTCAGTGTGGTTTTTTTGGTTATGCAAAAAATGAAGCAAGGGATAGGTTTTACCATACTTAGTTAAGTTATGGTGGGTAAAAAAAGTGACAAACCCTCCACAGCAAAGCATGTAGCAAATGGAAATATTACTGTATGCACAGAGTCTGCCCGCATCAGTGCTGGTGTGGGGTTATCGGGGGTATAAGGTAGTGGAGTTGACATTGTATGCAGAGCTATCGGGTCCCTGCCATGAACAGCTATCGGGTCCCTGCCATTTGCTTGTTCTCTGTGGAACGTCAACCCCACCCACTGGAATGTTAACGAGCCATGAGGACACAAAGAGCTTTTGTTCACAGTTGCATTGCATCTCAGCCACCCACCCCACTGTGCATCTCCTTTGTCCCAAAGGCGCACAGCCTTTGGCCCAGCCAAAGGGTGTGAACCGTTTGCTGCCGTTCGCTGATGTTAAAGCTGCTCTATTTCTATCTGAAACTCCTATGCCCTTTATCCCCTGTACCCAATTTTCCAACTCTTTGTCCTATGAAATGTCTGTGAATTCACTGTATAACCTCTGTTCTTTTAATGTAACCATGTATTTTTGAAGTGAAACTTCCTTAGTGGCACCTTATTCGTGATGGGGCAAAAATGGATTGTGGAGACAGAAATGAAACGGATGTGACGTCAGTGCTGGCAGTTGAGGCCGGCCTGTGTTCTGGCTCAGCCCGACCCCAACACTGACATCACACCCGCTCCACAAATCAGATGCGGCGGCGGCGGCGATAGCCGCCGGCGCCGCTCCTAATGGCCACCGCACCCCCCACACAGCCGCTGACATGCGGCGGCGATATCCACTGCCGCCGCATCCCCCACACAGCCGCTGACATGCGGCGGCGCCGCTCTCCCTCACCCGCTCCTCCACACCAGCAGCCGTCCTCCTCAACGCATGCGCAGAGGCTCTGTCCATATCCATGTTGTGGATGGCAGGTTTCGTGTGTGTGTGTGTGGTGTGGTTGGCAGAGGGCGCTGCTGCGAGGCAACCGGTGATTCGCTGTCACGCAGGGGGGTGGGGGGGGAGGAGAGGCTCAGGCAGAGCCGCCGCGGGTCCGCAGCTCTGCCTGCCTGTGAGGGGAGGAGGAGATTCTCAGGCAGAGCCGCCGCGGGTCCGCAGCTCTGCCTGCCTGTGGGGGGGCGGGGGGGAGAGACCAAGACAGAGCCGCCGCGGGTCCGCAGCTTTACCTGCCTTTGAGGGGGGGGGGAGTCAGGAGAGAGGGGGCAGGACACAGAGAGACACACATACACTGAAAGACACACACATACATATACACACACACACTGACTGACACACATACACACATACTGACTGACACACACACACACACACTGACTGACACACATGCACACACACTGACACACATACACACACACACACTGACTGACACACATAGACACACACACACACTGACTTACACACACACACACTGAATGACACACATACACACACTGACTGACACACATATACACACACACACACTGACTGACTGACTGACACACACACATACACACACACACACTGACACACATACACACACACTGACTGACACACACACATACACACACACTGACTGACACACACACTAACTGACACACATACACAAACACACACGCACACTGACACACATATGCACGCACACTGAATGACACACATACACTCACTGACTGACACACATACACACACTGACCGACACAGAGAGACATTCACACAACACAGAGAGAGAGACATACACTGACACACACACACATTGACTGAAACACACACACACACACACACACACTGACACACACACACACACACACACACACTGACTGACACACATGCACACACTGACTGACACACATGCACACACTGACTGACACACATGCACACACACTGACTGATACGCACACACACTGACACACATACACACACTGACCGACACAGAGAGACATTCACACAACACAGAGAGAGACATACTGACTGACACACACACTCACACACTGACTGTCACACACACACACACACACACACACACACACACATTGACTGACACACATGCACACACTGACTGACACACATGCACACACTGACTGACACACATACACACACTGACTGACACACATACACACACTGACTGACACACATACATAATCTCTGACTGACACACATACATACACAAACATACATACATACTCTCTGACACAAATACATACTCTCTGACTGACACACATACATAGTCACTGACTGACACACACTGACTGACACATGTGTGCCGAGCACGCGCGTTATAAGTCAATTTCTGTGACAAAAGTCAAAGAAGTTTCACTTACTATGCGCGTGCACAGCACACACAGCTTTTTATAACTCTGTGCCCAGGGCATACTTGAAAACGAGAGTTATCTCTCAATGTATTACTTCCTGGTAAAACATTTTTATAAATAAATAAATAAAATAGTATGCTCATTTGCATGTCTTAGACAGGTCTGCAACCCCACCTGTGTGCTCATTTGCATTTCCCAGAATCCTTTGCTGCAGTGGAAGTGCTGTGTGATAATGGTGAAAGGCGGGGTTGCAGACCTGTCTAAGACATGCAAATGAGCATACAGTAATATTTCCATTTGCTGAATACTTTACTGTGGAGGGTTTTTGTTACTTTTTTTACCCACCATAACGTAAGTATGTATGTAGTGAGTAGCATGTAAAGTACTATTTTGGCATTTATTATTCATTTACATATTTTTAGTTAAAGCTATTGATGCTGCAAAAATCCTCTTATTACTGCTTTAGTGAATAGTTTGATGAATAAAAAGTTGGCTTTGTCTTGTTTTCAAGTGAATTTATTGGGGCCGACTTGATCGCGGTTCCGTCACTGCAGTCACACCGAGCCCCGCACTTACAGAGGCCCCACACCCTGTTCCACAACATTTAAACTGACTGCCGTGGGAGAGCGCAGGGCCTCGGTAAGTGCCTCTTATCTTCTTTCGGGAGCTGTAAGCTTCTCGTCCTGCTCCTCATCTCCAGCATCTTCTGCTTGTGACGACGCATCTTCATGGCAACTACGGCATTAAATGAAGCCGTGATGGCACACGGCGATGCGCTGCCATGGCAACGTGATGCCGAGACAATGCAAAGTAGCAGAGATGAGGAGAAGGTAAGAGGCACAAGGCCCCGACAAACTCCCCACCGCCTCAGGGTTTCTACTATTGGTGAAACATACAGTAAATAGCTGATATCAATTATCGTTAGTCATTATTTGCCAATCCCAATAATGTGCATTATTTTCTGTTTTTTCCTTTTCAGTGGAATGAAACAATTGAACTCTTCCGTGCGGGAATGTCACAGAAGAAGCATCGTATTCATTTCAAGACGTATGAAAAGTGCTTTACAGCATCGGAGGCTGTAGACTGGTTGCATGAGCTGCTGCAGTGCAACCAAAACTTTGGGCCTGAGGTAACGCGCAATCAGACCATACAGCTCTTAAAGAAGTTTCAGAAGAACCATGTTATTGAGGATGTGAAAGGAAGATGGGGCAAAGAAGATTTTCATGATAATGGTTGTTTATACAGGTAAATCCGATTTTTAAAGAAGAAGAATTCTAGTAGCAGTGTTACTTCGACAGCAGACCCAAGTGTAAATATGGCTTCTGCACTGGGCATTAGCATTATCCACAATTAACTTGTAGAGGGATGGCAAGAAAGCACAAGGGGGCAAGCCTGATGTTAAGGTTGTGTTACGTCAGGGGGTTCCTCTGAGTGGTGGCAGGCAAGTTAGAATGGAGGGTGTCCAAGATAGAGGGGCGGGGTGCACCATATAAAATAAATATGGAACCCTGCATTCTCTCAAACTTATACCATTATATAGCTATTGACGTTTAGGTCCCTATTCAATATGCTGTGAAACCACTTCTTCATGTCAAGGAAATCTGAGATTACACTGGTTGGTAGATACTGGGACACCCGCGTGGACAAGTGTCACGTAGCACGGTTTCCAGTTTGAACAATTATATTGTAAGTTTTATTTCTGTTATATTGAAAGTGGCTTAGTTCTTTCAGCAGCAATTTTCTTTATTTTAAGCAACTTGCATACACATACTGTATAACATGTAAGTCTGAAGTCTGGTCATGTATGATATATGGATTGAAAGGCATACCTTATCTCTCAAATTGGTGCGGGAATTCAAAAAAAGCACCCCATACAAAGAAAACAGTCCATGTAACAACTGCAGACTTGCTCCAAGAGATTGAATAAATCTGATATAACAGATAAAAACTGGTAGAAGCAAATCTGCTAGCAAGTGACACGATGTCTCTCTGCTTGGGCCTGCTTCTCTGTGGTGTAAGCAAATTGAAGACTGGTTAAATGCCCTAAAGCAGTGCGGTTTCTCACCTCAAAATATATAGATTTTGGTTTTTATTCCATGAATAGGTTTAAATTTGTAGTACCTCGTAAGACCAAAGCGATCACGTGGCATTGACATGATTTATAGTTTATATGTAGGCGATAGGCACTTTTTTAATGTGATAAGTATTGCATTTTTATTTTATTTTTTACTTTAAATGTGCCCACGGTAACAATGCTTTGTAGAGTTTTCAAGTCTTTAGCTAATCACTAGGATAATGGCGTTTTGATTTCTTTAATCCAGGGGTGCGCAAAATAGGGGCCCGCCAGATTTTCCGGGGGTTAGGGGGGGGGGGCTGTTACAGAGGTACGAGGTTTCAATAAATACTGGGAACTGCGTGAGGCCTCTGTAACTTCTTAATATACCTTGGTTCCAACGACGCGTCTCCATGGCAACTGGCGTCCAAAGACTCCGCGACGTCGAAGCCAGAGAGCAGGTAAGGAAGGGGAAGGGGCGCGAACAGGAAACTTTGAGCACCTCTGATGTAAAGGATGCATGAAGGGGTTGGCAGTGTTCAACTTTCAATTCAGTAAGCAAAGCTGCTCTCAAACAACTCTCTTACGTAATGAGTGGCAGTCTAAGAGAGACTAACCTTTTTACTGCCAGAGGCGCATGCAGTCTATTGCTCTGCAGTGTTTTGCAAACCCATCTTGCAGTAAAAGCTTTAACATTGTTTTTTTTTTCAGTTTCATTCATTAGTGTTTCGTTTTTAATACAGGTTTCCACCAACGTCGCCGATAAAGCCGTACCTAAGAAGACCGCAGTACAGAGTTGAGCCTCTTAAATTCCCACATTGGAATGATCAAGAATCTTTGACATCCCAAGTTCATATTCCTGTAAAGCCTATCGTAATGGTAAGTGTGTGGTTTTTTGTGTGTGTTTTTTTTTTTTTTATGTATACAGGAATACCCCGCATTAACGTACGCAATGGGACCGGAGCATATATGTAAAGCGAAAATGTACTTAAAGTGAAGCACTACCTTTTCCCACTTATCAATGCATGTACTGTACTGCAATCGTTATATACGTGCATAACTGATGTAAATAACGCATTTGTAACAGGCTCTATAGTCTCCCCGCTTGCGCACAATTTCGATACAGGTAGGGAGCCGGTATTGCTGTTCAGGACGTGATGACAGGCGCATGCGTGAGCTGCCGTTTGCCTATTGGGCGATATGTACTTACTCGCGAGTGTACTTAAAGTGAGTGTACTTAAAGCGGGGTATGCCTGTATACACTTTTTAACAGTAGAATTGTAGTCGCATCTAGCAGCACATACTACCGGTGCAATGATGTGAAAGCACTGGCACTATGGGGTAAAGAATAGCACTACTTTCCCATTCACAACCCCAGAGTATGGCACAATTTTTTCTCGGCAAACTTATAGTTGCACTTTTTTTATTTGAAGAATAATTTATTTATTTTTGGAAGTCTCACTTTTGTTATGTTTCTAAGGCTGCGTCCATAGGACTGCAGCCGTGCAGAGGCTGAGGGAAAGCGAGTGCTTTCCCTGGCCTTGATCCGGGGGCGTGTCGGGGGGGTGGTGTGGGCCTGTGACGTCACGGAGCTGGTTCGCCCTCTTTGGGCGAACCGCTCACGTGACCGGCCCTGCGCTGCCGTGAGCGCGAAAATCTATCTTTTGAAAAAGACCTACGCTTCCGCACGCTTGCGGAAGCATGCGCGAGCCCCTGCTAAAGCCGCTCTCATTGCGGCTGCAGGGGCTCACTGAGAAGCGTCAGCGCACCTCAGCACGGGTCAGTGCCTAAGTGCTGACCCTGGACGCAGCCTAAAACAGAATAGTTTTTCCTCCATGTTAATAAATATAAAAGTTAGGCACAGTAGTGCAACACTTTTTTTTTAAAACCACTTTAACCATTGACTTAGACATGTAAGTCTATATTTACAATGCAGTGCTATTTCACAAGACACCTTCCAGCACCAGAACTGAATGGGCTGTAAGGTATCTTTGTAAGGTGTCTTATGACAGAGCTCCCTTTAGTAAATATGACCCATAATATCCTCTCTACCATTTATAAATCGGCTGTCCCACATGCCGATGTTTTTTTCATTTTTCTGTAACATCGAAACTTGGGTGTCGTCCAGAGCAGAAATCGTGCCTCATAAAAAGTACGTTTCCCTGAAACCGACGGTCCCCGAAGCTACAAATATTAGGTTTCAGGTCTGGGGGACTCCACAGTTCCAATTTTTAAATTATAAAGATGGAGGTACTGTATTGCGTTGGTGTTAGACCGCTTACATAATTTAAGATATGTAATGGCAGTAAACAAAGAAGCCCCAATGCACATCCAATGTGACAAATTATTTAGTTAATATATGTTTTTTTTTTCTTTTTCTTAAGCATGTCATTTAGTAAAAAAAAAAATGGCGAAAATATGTCAAGCTGCAACATCACGGTTATCAGCAAGTTCCTGTGTGCTGTGTATTTCCTCCACTGTATAGAGAAAAGAGGAATCAAAACAATGATATAGTCAACAGCATGGGATGTGTGACGTATGCATTGCATTTATGAGCACTATACATGTGCTATGTGGGGCTACACTGCAGTTAAAACTCGCAAAAAAGCAGAAGTGCCCTAAGAAATATAGTGGGGGAGAAACAAACACAATAAAGTGCAAGATAAAAATATATATACTTCCTATGCTTCTTGCTACCGCAAAGGTTATAACTACTTTCCCCCTGGGAGAATACATCTTTCAATGACTAATACAATTACCTGTGTGTACTTGTACCTGCATGGGATGGGTGATCTTAAACTAAAAGGGGCCACAGACCGCACAATAATTTACAATTAGACATGTACAATCTTGGCAAGCTCCAAAAATAAATATATATAAGCAGACTGGGTGCTTGCAGAGGGGCCAGGTCCTCTATCAAGCTCCAAAATAGACACAAACAAAAACAGGACTGCAGCACTCACTGAAGAAATGGTAGAGATTTTATTGCATCAAAAAACAGGAACACGTAAAAAATAGAGCGACGTTTCGCACCTCCTGGTCCTTTATCAAGCTTGATAAAGGACTAGGAGGTCCGAAACGTCGCTCTATTTTTTACGTGTTCCTGTTTTTTGATGCAATAAAATCTCTACCATTTCTTCAGTGAGTGCTGCAGTCCTGTTTTTGTTTGTATAATATATAAATATATTTTTTTGCTATAAAAATTACTGTATTTCAGTTTCAGCTCTAAGAAAGGCAAGCCCTGATTATCCTAAAAACAGATAACTTGTGGTTGTAAACTCGACTTTGACAGTTACAACTTTTTCTTGTATAGAGACATTTCGTCTATATTTGACATTAAAGGGTGGCTATTGCCTGTTTGTAAAACACACCTGTGTCTCAAGTATTATCTTTTTGAACAACAAATTACACTGTTCCTGCTGTTTTTGAACAGATCTAGTGTATCTGCCATCACAGTCTCCATGGTTAATGAATTTTACATTTTAAGTGCCCTTACTGTAAATAAACCTTTCGTCCGACCCCTTGTCGTTTGTACTTCCCTTAGAATTAATGGTTCTTTTGAAAACTTGTATTGTCTCCGAAAATATTTGTATATAATTATCATATCCCCTCTTAGACACTTTTTTTCTAATGTAAACAAATCTAATTTAGCTAGCCTCTCCTCATAAATCAGATTATCCATCCCCTTTATTAATTTGGCTCTTCTCTGCACTTTCTCTAGTTCCATAATTTATTTTCTATGAAGTGGTGCCCAAAATTGTACTCCATATTCAAGGTGTGGTCTTACTAAGGCTTTATAAAGGGGCATAATTATGTTTACTTCCCTTCCATCCATTGCCCGTTTAATGCAAGATAAGATCTTGATTACCTTTGCAGCTACTGCATGACTTGGGGCACAATTGCTAAGCCTGCTGTCTACAAGCACTCCTGAACATCTGCTTTACGACAATCTTGTGGTATTGAGCCTGTGGAAATGGAGTCCTTGAATATTAAATATAATGGTTTGGCTATTACTGAACTTACATCCAAGAGTTTTTAATGAGCTATGTCATGGGGGCCAGGTGCCTTATTTACTTTAACTTTCTCAAGCCACTTATGAACTTCTTACTCAATGAACAAATTGTTCGTTAATATGCCGGTTGTGGCTTCCTCCTGCAGCACTACTATTGCAATTGATTATTCCCTAGTAAATATAAAGGCAAGGAATTTAATTAATACCTCTGCTTTTTCCTTATCTTCAATAATTTGCCTGCCCATCTCACACTGAAAGGGTCATATATTCTTTTCTAATTTTTTGTTATTAAGGTACTTAAAGAACTTTTTAGTGTTGAAATTACTTTCTATTGCAATCCTTTTTTAATTATCCATTTTGCTAATTTTATTGCCCTTTTGCAACTTTTGTTATATTCATTATAATTCTGATATGATCAGTAGCGGATTTCCCGAAAGGCCCGGGCCTGAGGTGGCAGAATTTGGAGGCGGCATGCCGGCTTGCCAACCCACGTATGCGCAACCGGCGTTTGCCACTTGTGCACATGAGTGATCGCTCTCTGCCGTCTCAAGCATGTACAACTGCTGCTTGTTGCCCCGCGCATGCGCAATCGACGCTTGCTGTCCCGCGCATGTGTGATCGGCGCTTCGCCGGCAAGCACCAATCGCGCTAGTGCCAGTCGCGTGGGCCGGCATGCGCCGGTTGCACTGGCCAGCAACGGGTTGGTGCGGCTCTAGAACAGGAGGGCAGCATCAGATAAGTGCCTACGGGCGCCATTTTAAAAAAAATCCGCCACTGGCTATGATGTCTCCGTCCCTTCTGACTTTACAAATCTAAATGACTCCCTCTTCTTTCCCATTTCCTCCCCTACCTGATTATTTAGCCAGAGTGGTTTAGACTTAAAATAAATATGTATTACCCAAGGGTATACACTGATAAGTGAGCTTTTCTAACAATGTTTTAAAGACTGCCCATTTATCTTCCACATTTTTCCCTGCAAAAAAATTGTTCCAGTGTATTCTTTGTAGATTAGTTATCAGTTTATTAAAATCTGGTTTTCTAAAGTTTAAAGTCTTTGTTTTACACATGTAATATATATTTTTTGATCATTTATTTCAAATGAGACCATGTTATGATCACTGTTAGCAAATATTCAAGTCCGGGAACATTTGGTTATTACTTCTACAATGTTTGATATTACCAAAGCCAGTATTGCCCTTCTCCTGGTTGGTTCCTCAATTATTTGGGACATGTAATTGTCTTTAAGCTCCCCCAAAAACCTGGTTCCTTTCGTTGTAATTCTAATCTCCTTGTCCCAGTCTGTGTGGATAATTATTAAAATCCTATACTGCAGTACCCCAAGAAACCCCCATGTTACTGCAGCAATAACTCAAGCCTCACGATCTGTTTCTGTTTGTCCTGAGCTAACTGGTGCTGAGCTTATTATTTGATGCTACTCCTTATTTATTACTGAACATGAATGTACATTTGTAATTTCTAAAACTTTGAAGTTATTGAGTAACTTTGAAGTTACTGCTGATACAGTGGATTGCCCTCAGGGCCTTTACATAAACCTCCTAAACATAGAAGGGGCGCTGCTACTTTTATGGGTGGAAATTCAGAAAAGAAATGATCCAGCGCACAGCCAAATAGAGTGGGTCCCAAACCAGATGGATAAAAAAATTATCTTTATTGGTCCGTGTAAAAAACCGGAGGTAAGTACCCTCCTACGCGTTTCGTACCGCAATGGTACTTTATCAAGGACTCCTTGATAAAGTACCATTGCGGTACGAAACGCGTAGGAAGGTACTTACCTCCGGTTTTTTACATGGACCAATAAAGATTATTTTTTTTTATCTATCTGGTTTGGGACCCACTCTATTTGGCTGTGCGCTGGATCATTTCTTTTCTGGATTTCCACCACTTCTCCTGGCTGCACGCCTACCAAGACACACTGGACGGGGGCACATCTATGTGAGTACACTGATTCAATTCTACAATTTATTTAAAGTTGTGAGTCTAGGATTTTCCCAATGAGGCTCTTGACTGAGTTAATCTGTACCCAGCCTTGACCTTCAGTGATTTATGTGTCCTTTCATTGACTCTACTTTTATCAAGAATCATTGCTAATATGTCAGCAATATCTCACTAGCCCCATTAGTCTCTATCTGTGTCTATATCATCACATTTACCCTATGAAGGACAAGAATCTAGCGTTGGAGCGCATGTATCACTGATTTGTTCTACTTTTATGGGTGCTTTAAGATCGGGAGGACAACTGATAACATTCTCATGGTAGATCTTGCAATGGTGTGTTACTAGTGCATACTTAACATTAAACTGTATGTATGTGTGTATGTGTGTGTCTCTCTCTATATATCTATATATAGAGATAGAGATACACACACACCGTGATTATAAAATGTATTGCAAAATAACCTTTGGAAAGGCACGCTTCCAAGAGTAATGAGGGAAAGCGCAGTTAGTTATAAAATCTCGCAATAAAATGGTCCGGTCATCTTACACGGTGGATGGTATCAACATCAAGCATGATCATTCGTGACGCCCAGTCACCCGGTATAGGCCTTCCACAGTCTAAGTCAGGGGTGCACAAACTTTTTTCCCTGCCCCCCCTAGCGGCGGCCCCCTCACTCCTCTACCCCTCCCCCTAACCCCTACTTACCTGCGCTCCGGCGTCATGACGTCTCGTTGCCATAGCAACGTGACGTCACATGACCTCACCGCGTTGCCATGGCGACGCCGGAAGGAAGCCGCCGGAGCCTAGGTAAGTAAAGATTTACAGAGGCCCTGCAGCTCCCCCGGCACTTAATTTAAGGGCCTCCGCGAAGCGCGCAGGGCCTCTGTAAACCCCTCCCCCCCCGCCGGCAGTCTCTCTCCCCCCCCTGGGGTCACGCTCCCCAGTTTGCGCACCGCTGGTCTAAGTAAATGAACACATGGCAGGCAGAACCGATGAGACTGGTGAGCAATGTCTCAGAAGAACACCTTACAATCAGCTGCGACATTCGTCTGAGCTGCGTAGCTCACACTGGCTTGTGACGTGACACGCAACTAGAGGGAGTCCCAACGCGTTTCGTCAAAATCCATGTAACTTCATCAAGGGTATAGGTAGCTAGGTGCACACATATTTTAAATAGTGATTCACTAACTGCCGATTTTGAGCCAGCATGTGAGGAAAATTCACAAGCGTCTCGCAAACACTCTGCAGTATAGTCAATAGTCACTGTAATGGCCCATTAGATTAACACAGTGGGGGTCCCTGCATTTGAATGGGACTCGCAGCCCGGTAGGATTCACACAGCGTGAGTTCCATTCAAACGCAGGGACCCCCACTCTGTTAATCCGATGGGCCATTCCAGCATCTATGGACTATGCTGAGGATTTCCCCGACGTGTTCATGGAATTCCTCCGAATCTGGGCCAAAACGGACTGTTGCATCTGTATTGCATACAAAGGGAACACAAATGTAAATTCAGCATAACAGGTACAACAATAGATAGAATATTTAATATTGAGAAGAAACCTGGAACACACAAACTACAATACAAAAAATTGAATGTACACTTGATATATTAAAAAATCCATGCACTAATGTACTATTGGAATACAGATATAATAGACCATAAGCTCAGAGCCAGATTCGTTTTATGGGGTAATGAGGAGAGAGGGTGGAGAATCAAGAAACAAATTAAAAAGGGGACAGAACCACAATATTATCGGGGGGCCAAAGCAGACCGAAAGTCAATCCAGGAGGGTTATCTATAATAGAAGACCACAGATTGGATGAGAAGAAAAACAATACGTCAAACCAATGTGCTTGTATCAATGCACTCATTGAAACCAGCAGGCGCAAGAGTACCCAAGGTGTAAATACAGTATGATTCTTTCATACAAAAGGTCTTGAATTTACCCTTCACCCCCCCAGATGGGAAGGGGGGGGATATGCTGAAATGCCATAATTTTGAGGTGTTTAGGATCTCTATTGTTGTACAAACTGAAGTGTCTATCTAGACACACTAAGCTTGTAGAATTAATTACATTCCTCCTATGCTCCAAAAATCTAACATTGAGAGGACGTAAAGTCCTCCCAATGTACTGAATTCCACAGGGACAAAATTACATGTATATAACGTGTAGTTAAACATTCAATGTGTCAACCAAATGACTAGTGCCTTTAGAGAGAGAAATTAAATTATCTAGATTGAATTGTTGGTACATAATACAACAGGATCTTTTACACTTGAAGTTCCAGTAATTAGTGGGTACTGATAATGTAGTGGATCCCCTCAAACCCCTCAACTTACTTGGTGCTATAAGATTTTTGATGTTAGTATCTTTCTCGAACACATGGGGTGTTCTAATAGGCAACTTCCCTATCAAGTATGGGTCACAATTGAGAACCCTCCAATGTTTATTAAGCATTTGCAAAGTTTTGTCTACTCATGGATTACATTTAGTAATACATTTTGGAACATTTAGTTTGTGAGGTTCCTGTAGGAGGTAAATTCGATAGCTTGGCCTTTGTGTCCAAAGACTTAACTTTCTAGAAAATCAGGGGAGCGGGGGATGTATCACCAAAGTAGAGAAGAGAACTGACATAGAACAGTACTGTAGGACAATTTAGGCTCAGATATGTGTGGAACCTCCAATATTTATACTCCCAAGCGTAAGGCATAAAAGGGAATATCCCAAACTGTGGCAAACGTGGGTGGATGTGCACTCATTTCATCAGGACCCAGGGAAAGAAGAAAGACCAGGATAGTGCAGATGGTGCTAATAGAAGTATATTTATCACAGAAAAAGATCCCCTGCAATCCAGGCTTACATCAGTGTAGTCTGTTCAAAACATTGTACAAATACAATATGCCGCCGTGACATGGATGGCGCCATCTGCGTCCTCGGGTCACCAGATCTTGGCCCCCTAAGTGACAGCGGAAGCGGTGGAGACTTTGAGTGGGTGAGAACACCATTTACCCAGCTCCCGTGAGTCACTGTTATTTATAATCCATGTCACCTTTTATCATTAATAATCTATTGGATATATTCAGTTAGTGCTATTGTATCATATGCAGGGTTCGACAAATGCACCGACCACTCGCCTGGGAACACACACACACACAACACACACACACACAACACACACACACACACACACACATGAAAGGTAGCTGCCAATCAGTACAGGCTCAGAGTGTCTGCATTCATTGGCTGCTGTTTGCCATGTGATCCCTTTCCTTGTCCCTATTGGCTTCTGAGAGTTGTAGTTCTGCTTTTTATTCAATGCTGGAACTGCTAAAGCAAGAGGACCACAACTCCCAGAATCCTTTGAGTGAAAACCCACAAAACCAGAGATCAGCTAATCGGAGCACAGGATTATCCTCCTCTCTCCCTATGGCAGGAGGTGTGTGTGTGTCCCCAAACCTACCTGCATCCTCCACATGCCTCTCCCTGAGCTGGAGGTGGAGCAGGCTGTCTGAAGGGCCGACAGCAGCCCCTCCATGGCCCCCCATGTGACTTGTGAAGGCCGCTCCACAGCTGTCTGTGGCCCTCAAGGTAACCCCCCCCCCCCCTGGCTCCTAGTCCTATACACCCTACACTCCTCGGCCCATACCTTCCCCCCCCAGGTTCATACCTTTCCCTTCCCCCCTGCCCCCTGGGAGGGTGTGTTCGCAGTGTCCCACCTCCTATATCCAACCTACAAGCTCTGACCTACCTAAACGTGTGTGTGTGTGTGTCCTTTTCAGCGCATTGGTGGCGTCGGACGGCCCATACTGTGCATGCGTGGCGGTGGGCGGCCCCTTCTGCGTATGGATTGTTGTGTTTTGAATCGCAGTGTGTAATATTGTGGGTCTGGGTGTGTTGTGTGATACCATTTTGAGGGTCAGGATGTGTAAGCCTTGGAATTTACAACAGAAAGATAATTAATCGCCAGAAAGTTTATTTTTATTTTTTTTATCCTTTAATTTATTTTCCAAGTTAATAACAAGTGCCCCCCTGCTCACCACACAGAGCCCCTCGGAGGTCTGACACTGAGCTGCAAAGTGCTTCGTCAGAACCCTGACCCTGCATTCTGCCTGCACCAAATACCACACTCTCGCACCATGTTTCTGGGACCTAATAAAGGGTCAATAAATGGGAAAAGTGCAATAAAATATCGGGAAGAAAAAGAAATTATGATTGGTGTTTTTTTAGTTCTTATTAGGAATATCTTCAATATTTTTTGTTTTTTAATTAGAAATGGGGCCGGGGGCTTTGTAATTTGTCAAGCCTTGTCCTATATGTTATATATAAATAGGATACTATTTTACAACTAAACTTTACATTTACTTTTGTGTACCGGCAGCCATATATACTTATTTCTTCTGTTAAGGCATAAAAAATGTGAAATACTATTGAGGTACACAAAATGATAAAAGGGATTGCCAGTTTTAGTAGGATGGTAGGAGATGTACTGATACAGCAGGAATATAGATTAGTGCAATTATAATTTTGAAGTCATGTTTTGTCCTTTAATATTGTATTATTTATTTTGTTCTATTTGTTGTGCCTTAGAATTCTGAAATGTGGTACAAACGTCACAGCATAGCAATAGGGGAGGTGCCTACTTGTCGGCTTGTTCATCGCAGAGAGTTAACAGCAGCCAATGTTGAAGAGATCTGGAAATCAATGACTCTTTCACAGTAAGTATACTATGGGCTATCATTTTATAAATGTAAAATATATTCGCCCTAATAAGCACATGCATGGACATTGGAGATTCAGTTTTTGGGTCCATGGCATATAATTTTGCTAAAGATGAGGCAGCAAGACTTGAACAAACATGACTCATGGTAATTCCTTGTGGATTGGATAAATTTGTTTTTGCTCTTAACACAACAAATCCCTTCTGGGAACTGATGTGCTAAGCTTTCTCATTGTTGAGGCTTTCTGTAAATATTGGTCCCTTAGAGACTCAAGCTAATCATTTGCTCACTTTACAATTTGTGGAACTATTATTTCTACAATAAATATTGAATAGTGAACTATCAATATGTCAAATGCTTTTTTTCTGAATAATGCTGTGCAGGTGGAAAGTACCCAATTCATTCTAATAAGTCAAACTGTGTTGTTCAATTATTATGTTGTTAATCTGACTCCTTTCCTTGTTTATACAGTTTACAGAAGATTGTAGGACTTGATTCTCTGAATGACGTGATGGATACAAAGCAGGCGGACGCAAAACATATAATACACAACGTCTACAACATCAATAAACAGGGAATTGTGGTTGCAGAAGATAAATCAAGTGAGTGCATCTTATATTTTGATTTGATACAGCACTGTTCATTGTATAAACAAAGTCTTACACAGTCTAAAAATGAATGGTATGGAAATTGCTGCTTCCATCTTACGGGCTAAGTTTTGTGGATCTCAGGCTAGATATTTTCTAAGAATCATATAGTTGCTGATTTTATTTGTAAAAGAACAAAAAAAAACTTTTAAAGAATTCCTCAACTGGGCAGTGTAAAATAAAAACACAATGTTAATATACGTACACACATACACAATCTTCATCAGCGGCAGCAGCTCTTTTCGATCCATTGCTGGATGAAGACCTCCCCAGGGATCTTCCAGGTACTGTGGTTTCAAGTCTCTATTCTGCATATTGCTCCAACACATTTTCTGATTTCATCCTCCCATCTTACTTTTGATCTTTCATCTTTCTCCAATGATCATTTGTTCTTGTGATATGTTTGGCCCACTGTCACTATAATTTATTCACCCTTTTTGATGAGGTCACAGACTTGTTTGCTATAAACCCATTCATTCTTTTCCCTGTCTCCTCAAGTAATAGCCGGCATGCATCTCTCCATACGTCTTTGCGTTGTCGGAAACTTCTGAATTATCTTCGCATTTAGGGTTTAAGTTTCACATTAATACATTGGCACTGGCACAATACATTTGTCGAAAACTTTTCTCTTGAGGCACAGTGGAAGGTTCCCTTAAAATATTGTCTTGTTTCTTTCAAATGCACTCCATCCCATCTTCATTCCCCTACTGATTTAATGTTAAAGGTTCCCATCCATTGGTATTTGACGGACAAGGTAGACATAGTCTTCGACTTCTAGTTCTATTCCATTTATTTCGATCTTTGCATACGTTCGAACAGAAGAACCTCATCCCAACCGTCAAGCATGGTGGTGAGAGTTTGATGGTTTGGGGCTGCTTTGCTGCCTCATAACCTGGATGGCTTGCCATTATTGACACAACCATGAATTCTGCATTGTATCAGAAGATTCTAGAGGAGATTGTCAGGCCGTCCGTCTTTGAGCTGAAGTGTACGTGGGTCACGCAGCAAGACAATGAGCCTGAACATAAAAGCAGATCTACAAAAGAATGGCTGCAGAAGAAGAAATTCCACGTTTTAGAATGGCTTGGTCAAAGTCCGGACCTAAACCCCATCGAAATGTTGTGGCAGGACTTGAAGTGAACTGTCCATGCAAGGAATCCCTCAAATGTCACTGAGTTGAAACAGTTCAGTAAGGAGGAATGAGCCAAAATTCGTCAAAACTGATGTGAGAGACCGACTAGATGTTACAGCTTCGTTGAAGTTATTGCTGCTCAAGGGGGTGACATCAGGTACTGAATCCAAAGCTTCACCTACTTTTTCACACATAGATATAGAATTTTTAATCATTTCGGAATAAATAAATGTTGAAAAAGTAACATGTTTTGTGTAATTTGTTTGATCAGGTTATCTTTATCTATTATTAGGACTTAGATTTAAAGCTGCAGTTAAAGCTGCCGTTATTTAGATTTTTTTTCTTTCTTCCCCGCCCTCCCTCCCCCCATTCAATATGTGCATCAATACTATCTGCTCACTGACAAGTGATTAGCTATGTTGCAGATTTGGCTCAGGGTTCTTTATATCCCTGTTAGGGCTGCAGAAGATTACCCAAGATGCAAAGTTCTGTGTGGAAGATCATGTGACCAGGCAGGCACTACATACAATTGGTGCACTGCTAGAGAGGGCAGGGCTCAAGAGCCAGAGCCTGTCTCAGAAGAGGAAGGGAATGTGACTTTGTAATTGGTTGCTATAGAAACAAAAATGCTTGTTACATTAGAATATATTAAAAATGTCTTTAGAAATTATTTATTTCGAAAAAAATTCTACAAGTAATTTCTCATAGTACAGAACTGAATTATTATTTTTTTTAAAAACACACGTAGGATATTGCTTGAATGGCAGCTTTAAGATCTAATATTTTAGGTTTGAAATATGTGAAAATCCTATGAGGTTCACAAACTTTTTCTTGACGTGTATGTATGTGCGTTACAGCATTTTGATAGCAGTGTAGGTCTTCCAGAGCGCCTACTTAGTGCAGGCAATTTGGAAGACAGTGGTATGACCATCACTGCTTGGTAAATATGGTTTAATTGGAATATTACTTAATTTTAATACAAGATGCTAGACTGCATCTTGCAGCAATAAAATGCCTTCCTGATGCTTAGTAAATACGGCGATTATTGAAAGGTGTCTTGTGACGCGAGAAGACATGGAACGGTCAGTCCGCCGCTTGCTAAATTTGCTCCTCAGCTGGCTGCATTACTCATCATAGTTTTAGGTTCATCAGCTTGTGCTCAGAATTGTGTAGTTATTTCTAAAGGATTTCCCTTTTTCAAGCTGATAGCCTTAACCCCCCAAGTATTACATGAATAGAACAAGTAATCCAACATTTGGTTTTAACACCTATAGTAAAGTCCACACAATTGATTCATAAGGAGCATGAACAGCTTTGGTTCCGGTTTCTCTCAACATGCTCATACTGTAACTAGAGCAATTTAGTTTTTTTTTTACACATCTATAAACCGGTGAAAAAAGTGTTTATAGTAATAAAAAAAATGTTTATATATATTTTATTACCTTTCCAATAGCTTAAAATAGTATTCTGGTACAGCTCAACCCCGTTATAACGCGATCCGTTACAACGCGAAACCGCTTACAACGCGATCAAGCGTGGCTCCCAATTTTCGTATTTATGAAGACTTTACAACATGATTATTGGTGTCTTAAATACTTTATTGTGCAATGCATACAAATGTACATTATTTGTAACGCGTTCCGCTTATAGCGCAATGTGATTCTTTGGACCCCAAGCCCAGTGTTTTAAGGGGGTTGTGCTGTATTTAGTGTATTAAGCCGGTCATGCCCAAAATATCTAGTATGATAGATATTTTGTCACAAAGAGCTATGCGAGTGCTATTATGCGTCCCACTTCTGTTCAGAATGCTGCCTTTGCTATCATGAAGGTGAGTCAGCGGTCAGCCCTTAAAATGAAATCACGTTGGTTAGGTAGCATCATGACATTTGTGTGTGTGTGTGTGTGTGTGTGTGTGTCAGCTCTTGTGACAATTATTTCATGTCACACTAGCCCCGGAAAGGTAGAATTATTTCTAACCTCTTTTTTTTTTTTCCTCATATGAATGTATGTACTTTTTTAGGAAGTATGTTGAAAGGCTTCATCAAGCGACATCCTTAGTAATACAAGTGGCTATTGTGACACCTGCTACCTCTCTGCACTCTATTTGTGCTTTATGAGCATTCATTTATGTAAACGACCCAGGGGCTGTAAAATACATTTGTAAAACTCCAAAAAGTGGTCATGTATAACATAGCATAACAACCCCCAGAAACTGCTTAGTGTTTTACTAGAACAATGTTTTGGAAACAAAAGTGAAGAATATTCCCCTCTCTCTTACAGAAGAGCTCCCACACTGGTTACAGTCAGCAATGACGTGTCTAGCAAATTGTGAGTATATTATAACTAGTCTTTTTAGTCTGCTCATTGTCTCGGATTTAACATAGAGCAATTCTGCCTAGTCTTTTTTTTTTTTTTTTATTAGAATTTTAGGTTTTTTACATATATGGAATTATGGGTCATGCAGTGCCAAATCGTGCTATTTTCCTATTTTCACTGCTGGAGGTCCTGCAGCAGCAGTGGCACCGGGCCCCCTGCTTTTTCCTGGGGCTGCGATCACACGATTACCCCTGGCGGCTGTAAATAGAAGTGGAGGGGGACCCACTTTTATTCAGATACATAAACTTTTATATACAGTATGTATAATATATGTTTCAAAATACTAGATCTGGATCCTAAACTCAGTCTTTATTAGTGATAGAAAATGCATGAACTGCAGGAGAATGCTATGTGAAATGAATTTGAAAAGGTTTTTGGGGATCATATTTACCCAGCAATTATTTTTCAGTGCAATTAACATTTAAAGAAGCAAGCCACATAGGCAATTTTTTTTTTGCAAATGTGTTTAAAAAACAAATATATATATATATATATAGCATTGAAGCAGGGGGTCTCCGGAGCTGTATCCCATTCATTTCAGCTTCAGGAACCCCCTGCTTCTGGAGAAACTTACCTCCAAAGTAGGTGCCGGTAGCTTCTCTGGCTGAGCAAGCAGGGCTTTAAAGGTTAAAGCTGCTACATTACATGGGCCAATAGGAATACTGTACGCAGCAATGACTTCATGGCTTTCTGTTGGCCCACAGGGCCCGAGATCTTTAAGTATTATGAACCCTGGTGGCCAAGGAGAGCTGCTACCGGCACCTAATTCGGAGGTAAGTATCTCTGGAAGCAGGGGGTCCCCAGAGCTGAAATGAATGAGGTACAGCTCCAGAGACCCCCTGCTTAAATTCTCATTCTCTCTCTGTCTCTCTATTTTTTTTTTTTAATTTGCAAAAAAAAAATTACAGTCTTGAATTGCCTCTTTAAGAGCTATTTTGCTACAGTATATAGTGTATGCTTGGTACAAAGTTAGGGTGCTCAAGCCCGCAGCAACTACATCCAATGGCATAAATAATATCACCCCTGGAGATACCAGTGGGAGTGGGTAGGTGGTATTTATGCTTCAGACTAGAACTCCCTGCGGTCTGAATGTTGAGTGGAACCTGGGCCATTTTCTTAAACAATAAATGTCTTAATATATAAAATGGAGAACATTAAATATGATATTGTGTTTAATAAGCACCTCATTGCTACTTTGCTGGAGTAATGACATGCTTCCTGAAATTTATATGCAAGTAACGATACGAATTGTCTTCTCTGCCTTAATATTATGCTTTCTACACTACTTTCTGTAAATCAGTCCATTTTATTGTGTAGGCACTAGACCCTGACATATGGCTAGAGCCCTTGTGATTCTTTACTTATGTGGCATTTGCCACCGATTAATACAGTAGCTTCTTGGTCAGGGCATTTGCTATGATTATTACTTTTGAATAATACTGGCTTATTTTATAGTCATAGAATTTATTCAACAGGCAACAGTGCAATTGTTTCCTCTTCACCTTTGGAGATACAGATAAACAAGATATAACACATCTAGTCTTGTTGATAATCCTTTAATTGTTTTTAATATGTTTTGTGTATGTGTGTAATTATGACAGCATTATGCTGATATGGATCATAGATCCTATTTATGTATTCACTGTGGTATGTCTGTGTATATGTGGGATTTGTATGTGGGATGTGCACCTTTATTTATAATATAATGTATGTTCTTTACCCCTTGCATTTAATCTGCCCTTTATTTGGGCTATTTTGTCCTTTTTTCCTCTCTGTATCTTCTCCCCCTCCCCTTCGTGTATGCGTGCAGCACTCTGCACGATTGGAGCAGCCTCGTCTGCCTCACACACTCATTGGTGGTGCAGCGGTGTTTGCAGCCAATCGGGGAGTGGTATGACATCACTGGGGGCATTTTGTCATGATTTTATTTTTTGCCTAACTGGTTGGAAATGGTTAAAAAAAAATGGGAAATGGAAAATACATTTATGCTAGATTTACACAGCACTACCGTATTGCAAGCCTGGTACTTAAACGTGCAGGTCCTAAACAACAAGTGACCTCTAAAGCAGGGATGTGCAATCTGGGGGATGTGCCCCCCAGGGGGGGGCACTGGTTTTCTAGGGAGGGAGCGGTGGTTACAGAGGCCCCGCACTCTTCCCCAAGGCATTTTAACTAAATGCCGGGTGAGGCCTCTGTAATTCCCATACCTGCTCTCAGGCGACACGTCGGCATGACAACGCTGCATCACATGACATTATGACGTCTTATGACGCCACCAAAACCCGAGAGCACAGGTAAGGAGAGGGGGCACTAGTAGAGGGGTGGGGGGAGAGAGCAGACAGGGGGCATGAACAGAAAAGTTTGAGCACCCCTGCTCTAAAGCATATTATCAACCTTATTTGTACTGCTATTTTTTTTTAAAAGTATTCTGCTGTTTATTCTCGCCTTCCCCACTTCGCCAGGCAGTACAGAGCTGGTTATACTAACCGATCCTTTCAAAGCCTTACAAATAAATGAATATATTTTTATGTGAACCGGAAGTGTGCTTTTTGAATTCTTTGTTTTTATTGATTTTGGTTTATTAAAATTGAATTATTTAAGACAAAAGCATTGTTTACCTGTCTCATTCCCTTTCTGTTTTATTGTACACAGGGCCATATTGTTCAGACTTGAAGCCATCAATGTATTTGGGGTTTGAGAGAGATGTTTTTAAAACCATTGCTGAGTACTACAGTCACCTAAAGGAGCCACTTCTCACATTTCAACTTTTTGATGTTTTTGTTAACATTCTTGGTAAGAGACTGTTCTGTGCTTCCTGGGGGGTGGGGGATGGGGGATGTTTTGGCAAAAAAGCTAATTCACAAACTGTTGATTTTTATAATTATTTTATTTTAATATCTGAACTGGGGAACGGATCTAGACCCCGGTTCTTAAAATATGAACTTGTTTCCCCCTCAGCAAATAAACGTGTCTATGAGAAACCAGTGTTCACCTTGGGCAGCCTCCGTCCATTATCATGAGGATATCTTGGATTACTTTTTTTTCCATTTACAGTTCCCATCTGGGGAAATGAGGGGTCCCATGAGCTAGAAGTAACACAGTAATGCTTGAGTACTTTTGTTGGCCAACTTAATGATAAATAGAAGCCTTCAAGATCAATGTGAGATTTCTGTTCTTTCTCCTTGGAGAAGGACGTCTATAATTTGAGCTCTTACTTGCTGCTTGTTTCTGCTGCATTTCCCTAAATCATTTGAACCCTTTCCAAGCACAATAATGAAACCACTACTGATGTGTTTTAAGTAGGTTAGTGACCACACAAATTAACTGTGGGTAGGTAGGACTAGAGCAGGGGTGGGCAACTCGAGTCCTCAAGGGCCACCAACATGTCAGGTTTTAATGATATCCCTGCTTCAGCAACAGTGGCTGAATCAGTGGCTCACTCTTTGACTGAGCCTCTAATTGTCACCTGTTCTGAAGCAGGGATATCCATATAACCTGACCTGTTGGTGGCCCTTGAGGACTGGAGTTGCCCACTGCTGGACTTGAGACTTTTGGCTGGGACTACAGTGTTTTTATTTTCTTTCCCTGGGATTATTGGTTATTTCATAATCCAATATGTATCATTAAAATGAACTGATTTATTGTTTAACCAAAATTTAAAGGGCAGCCTGTAAAATACTACATTTTCAGTTATAGTGGGCTTTGTTCCCTTTGGTGGGTTATGTTATGATATTGTGCACCAACATTGCCTTGAATCCTATGAAAAACTGTAACATTCTACATTATAATGGGATGTGTTGTATTATCTGTGGTGATGTCACATGCTAATTCTGTATAACAGCTTGTTTTTCACTTCATAATTCTTTGAAATTTATACTATCGCAGGTCTTCTGCAAAGAAAACCTGTAGCCATTGAAGCCCTTCAGGTATGCTGTCTACTTTTGCCACCAGAAAATCGAAGGAAACTACAGCTCCTAATGAGAATGATGGCAAGGATAAGTCTTAAGAGAGAAATGCCCCCTCTGTGTGACACCATTGGAAACCGAGCGCTGGTATGTTATTATCTACTCTCGTGAGAATTGAGCCATCTTGACTACTGTGCTTTGCTGTACAGTTATCTTCTCTCACAAATGCCAATTTTGTCTGTGCACTAATAGCTTTTCATACAGTTTGTACATTCACGTACGTTTTGTGATTTGTTTTGTTTTTTTACTCGCAGCCTTTCCAATGTTGTTTTGGATCAGCACCATTGTGGGGCTGATTTTCAATTCATGACATCAGGGGCACAGCAGCAGGAATGAACTGAAAATAGCGCATTGCTGTAGCAATAACATTTCATATCCAGCAATAAACACTACATTAGGGAACTGGTTTGCAGTGCATTATGAAAATAAGGCCATAGCTAATTATAGCTCAATGAATCACACAGTGGTAATTGAGTGACATGGAACTGAACACAGAACCGGCAGAATTATTTAGCTTTAACATTGCATTATAACGTTTATCCTCCTCTTCCAGGATGTACTTACATTCTGGAACATGAGTGGTGAGAGACTTTGATATTTAATATACTTGGCTCCTGCTAAGTAACTGAGGTAACTGAAGAGTGGAGATTTGAAGAGGTGTTAGGCTAACATTTTCTCTAGGATGTGGAACAGGACATGCATTATAGCTTGACAATGTCATTAATACAAATCCAGCAATGTGGTACCTATTGCCTTTGGGTATATATGTTTCCTTCTCACTGTGGTGCTACAGTACATTTAAAGACAATATCTGTGAAGTTTTTAAAGCTCTGTACAGTATCATTTAATCTATGAACAACTCCTGGTAACTAGGCCATCAATAAAGGTATTATGCCCGGCCAGTTACCTCTGAACCATATTTGTGGGTTTAGAGCGTCAGCTCTTGGACCGATTGGTTGTACATGAAATGTATTTGATTGTGCAACAATATAGAATTTGTGTGTTATACCTTTCCAGGAGTGCTAACTAGTGGAGATTCACAGGCTATGAGTTTCAAGAGGGGTTTTGCGGTAAAAGTGTTGTCACATTGTATCTAGGTAGTCGGCGCCCAGAGTTGTTGGCCACCCCAAAAATGTATCCGGGAATCAAGTCAGATTCCAAGGGAGATATAGACACAGACCTCCGGTCAAAATCCTCCCTTGTCAAAAGTTACGCGACTCACCGCCAAGTTCCCTGCTTTAGCACAGACCAGAAAGGTAAAGGGGGCATAGGGATGTGAGGTGTCACTGACACGGTCAAGAGGTCCCTAGGTTAATGGGGATACCCGGTAAATGCCCAGGTCACCCAGGACCGGTATAGGGGTTCTGGGGGTACTCCAATCAGCTACAAGATTGTGAGGGGACATTTAAAAGTCCAGTCCTAAGTATTGTATAGAGTGTGGGGAATATGGCTAGTAAGAAATAACGTGCAGCTTCTTATTCTATTTCCCATAACCAAAAGACTTGGGATGTTTTTAAAGTTTATATTTTAGGGAACAGTGTGTTTTAAAACATATGCTTGTGCACTGTATAATGAGCTGGGACTCTCAGACAGTTCCACTGTCTACTCATACAGTGGGGATGAAAAGCCAGAGAGGAAGTCTGAGGTGTCAGGACCATTTAGACAGGAGCGAATAAGTCAAGTACCCACGTCCTCAGATCAATGGATGCTCTTTGAATTTCCATTTGGCCCACCAGACTGGCCACGGCCTGTCGCTGTGGGTGGCATTGAGGGAATCAAGGGCCAGAAGTGCCAAATTGCATGTGTCCCTTGGTTCATTCAGATTTCCAGGTAACCCTGTGCGTCCTACCAGGTTGTCTCTGATTAGCTGAAGGAAATGTTTCTCACGCTCCTGATAGGGGGGGCAGTAATCTGTAATGAAAGTCAGGGGTATTATAACCCCTTGCGGCCATGAGATAGTTTGTTCTCGAAAGTGTTCTCCAGAGTTTTCTAGTTGTAAGTCTCTAGCAAGAAAAGGGCTGCTTCAGCGAAAAGCTGCCTGGAATATTTTCTGTACTGTTTTTGCAACTGTGATCAGGGATAGGATTCCCTGCAGCTAGGAGAGTCTAGGTTATTACCCCAATTCCCAAGTAAGTGTGTCATTTTGCTGTAAATTGTGTAACATTTGTGTGTCTGCCTATTCCTGTGAATACATTTACAATTTATTTCATTAACTCGTTTTGCACAATGCATGATCTTGGTAAAAAGGTGTAAATGGCCTGGTCTCCCGTGACAACCCCTAAAAGGTATCGCCATCTACAATGAATCAACAGTTCTGCTGGACCAATATAGCTTTCAACTACTGAAGTATTACATTAACTTTCCAACTCCATTTTCGTGTTTTGCTGATATTTTATTTAACAGAAACAAAATGTACCTTCATTTAATATGATAGGATGAAACAGACTTTGGAGGTCAGTATGTCTTGGTAATTATGAGCCTTGTGTTGACAGATGGTCCAGACATTTTCCCATTGTATCCTTCGTTCTAAGGATGACATTGACCTGGATGAGCTACTGTCAGCAAAGCTTGTGACATTCATGATGGAAAATGATCAGGACATTTTGACCATTCCTATATCCTTGCAAAATGCAATTGAGGAGCATGTGGCGCATCGGCGAAGAGTCCAGGTAAAATCTTTGCTTTTTACATTTCTAATTATTATTTTTTTTTACTTCTGATTTTGATTAATATGTGTATCTGTTCATGGAGAAACGGTGGCCTGATAGTTAATGTGCTAGATAGAGAGAGTACCTTTTAAAATCCCAGCACCAGTTCCCTGTAACATTGCTCAAGTCACTTTGTCTTCTTTAGGCTACAAGATTAGAAATGTAAACTAGCTGGACAGAGATTAATTGTGCCTGCATAATTCTATATGCCGCATTGCGCTATACACACATTGAAGTACCTTAAAGAAAATAATCTTTTTATCTGTGCATTGTTTTTTGAAGTAGTGTTAAGAAGTGAAAGCATACAAACAAGAACAGCTGAAGCAAAAGCATTAGTAGTATATCTACTATAAAATGCCTTTGTTTTACCCCTTTCCCTCCCTTAAAGCTGCAGACCGAGCAATAGCCTATGTTTTTTGTTTTTTTGTTTTTAATAAATCAGTTCTGTACTATGAGAAAATACTTGTAGCATTTTTTTGAACTGACATTTTGAATTTATTATAATGTAACAAGCATTTTTTGTTTCTATAGCAACCATTTACAAAGTCACATCCTCTTCTGAAACAGGCTCTGGCACACCCCTTTTTGAGCACGGCCTCTATATAGCAGTGCATTAATTGTATCTAGTGACTGTCTGGTCACATGATCTTCACCACTGAACTTTGCATCTTTGGCCCTCTTCTGCTGCAAGGACAGCCAGTTAGTGAACCCCCGAGCCGAGTCTTCGCCGATCAATCACAGGAGAACAGATCGATCAGCAACTTAGCTAATTACTTATCATTGTATTGATGCACATATTGGGGGGGAGGGGGAGACTGGCAACTTGGACTCCTAATTGGTAGGAGTGCAGGTATCGTTCTTTTTGTTTTTCTATATGTAAGGCCTATCTTTTTACCAGCAGTAAACTTCTATACGGAGTAGTGCGGTAATATGTACAGTCTTACAAATATTAGGCCAATCCTTTTTCTTGCTGCATACTCCATAAGTGCATTTTAATATAGTATCACTGAAACGTCCTATTTGTAGGTTTATGGGCTCATCTGCTTTACATAGCAGTTACAGAGCCCCTACCAATTTTCCAAATAGTGCAGGTATAATACATCCCAGTGTCAGTCTGGACATCACCCTCTATTGAAAAGTAGGTGAATGTAAGAAATATGTGTACGTTTTATTATATTCACTCCAGGGAATTTGTGCTCCCACAGTTTACCTCTACAGTAAGGTAGCTATGATACTGACTTTGGCCAGCTTTCAATTGCACTACTAATGTCTGTAGTGCATTCCTCTGCAGGGATATCTGTCGTATCAATGATGAGTGAGTTTTATATATGCCATATGGGTCCTGAACATTTGCCAAAAGATGGCGATTCAGATGTCCTTCAGGGCAGCTGTTAAAAGCTTGGAGCTGTTCCTCTATACAAAATGCTGGGTTTGCAGTTAAACACACAGAGAATAGCACCTTCAAGAGGCTTTCGGGTGCCCCATGAGATGAGGTCTGGCACTTCGGGGGCCCGTGATGTAGTGTAAATGTGGGCTTTCTGCTCATTTTCTATGGAGATCGCGGTCAGCGTTTCTGTGGGCGACTCTTCCACTAGCCTCATCAGTGACTTGATCGCTCCAAGGAGAGTGGTCCTGGGATCGTGATGTGCCGGAGTGGCTGTTGCACTCTGGTGCTACGGCCCTTCTGCCATTTAAAGGGTTTAAAGTTAGGGAATAGGACTAAAAGTTGGTGTTTCTCTTTTTGGATGAGAGATACCGACATAAAGGGAGCAGACCCCAGTGTCTGGGTTAATGTGAGCTTAAGGCTAAGGACCCGCTCCGGTTGACGGCACGCGCGGCCACGGGCCACCAGCCCCTTTCCTCCAGTCTGGAGGTCCCCGCTGGCTCCTTCCGACGTGGCTGACTGCGTTCTGTGACGCGTCAGCCGGCCGATGCTGCAAGTTTCTGGAGATTAGAAGCGCTGACGCATCACGTGGTGCACGAGTCAGCCAAGGAGGGGAGGAGGAAGGCGCTACGTGAGGGAGGCAGCTTGGGAGGGAAGTCTGTGTGGGCAGCCGTACATGGCTCTCCCTCTCCCCTCCCCCCTCCCGTGCATAGCTCGGATGGACGGGACACGTAATAATTGTGCATAGATGCATACATGTATTGTGGCATAGGGTCACGGCCGCGCCCCCCCTCGTCATTGCCCCCCCAGCGCGCATCACAGTTCACTGCAGACCGCAAATCGCGTTGCAGTGAGTTGCAAGCGCCGCCGGCAAGCAAGGCAGCCGTGCGGATGCGTGCAGCGGCGCCTTAGTCTTACTTGTAAAGAGGGCACCATGCCATCATCTGGTCACAAGGTGCTGGTGTGAAAACATTTATTTTTAAGATACAGTAAAAACATTGTAAATTACAATATTATCCTTCTGTAGCTAGTTTTCCACTTTGTATTTTAATATTAGCTTTTGTCTTTTTATTTTAGATAAAATATCGTGGGGCTGACATGGATTCCACACTTCATCCCACTTTAGTCCAGCCCCAGATCACTACACATGAATACCGACCAGCAAACGGATCTCAAGAACCACTGAAAGTCTTACTGGAGGGCATTATAACTAATAGCCAATTATCTGCAAAGGAGAAGAAGAAGAAATTAAAAGAGGTAACTATATACCGTCTTTAAGTCCCTTAACCTCTTCCCTGCCAGAGATTCGGCAGCACCAGAACGCCAGCATTTGTCCCCCCTGGCTGTCGTAAGAGATTTGCTTACCTAGCGACCAAAAGAAGTATCAAGAGTTACTTTGCATACTCTGTATTGCCCCCCCAAAAATTCTTCCTGGCTATTATTATTTATTTGTAATATGCCAACATATTGCACTGCACAATACAATGGGGGTACAGAGATTTGATCATTACATAAACCGTTGTTTACAAATAAGGACAAACAAGCACAAACCGGTAATGAGGGCCCTGCTCATGAGTTTACAATCTAGTGGGCATGAGGGGCAATGTTGGAACAAACGTTAAGGTGGCTGCTCATTGTGGGATGGAGTATACATCAGGTTAGTGTATGGTCCATTGCTACTAAGCAACGTTTTTGATTTTTTTTTTTCCTGTTCAGATATTCTTTACATTTTACTTTAAAAAAAAAAAAAAAAAATCATAATTTGGCTCTTATAATTGACACGATTCTCTAGTTGGTACAAGCGGGAGCCATTGCTATTTAGCCTGACATTTATATTTGATTCCTCAACCACTTAGAATGACCCATCAGAGATTTCTGTTGTCTTTTCCATTTGTATTTTATAAGTAACTTTGACTATTTATTTTCTAGTTCCAGAAATCCTACCCTGAAGTATACAAAGAACGTCTTCCTACACCAGAAAGTGAAGCAGCACTATTTCCAGAAAAAATGAGCCTAAAATCTCATCTATCGTTTTTCACACTGAAACGACCTTTCCAACCATTTCAAAGAACCCGGAGCTTTCGCCTGTAACTGTTTTGTTATTTTTTTCTTCCAAGTCGTTAAAGTTGTGTGTGTGATCACGTTATCACACTTTGATTCAAATGAAAAACAAGATGACCGTTACAACTTATAAATACTTTACCGACAATGAATTTTGAAAACATAGTAGCAAGACACTGGATTTGTCACCATGAGCCTGTATCCGTATTTTAATGTGTATCTACTAATTTTAACCTGATGACTGAAATAGGTCAATATTTAATTTTTTCAACTTGCAAACTTAATGTCAAAAGCAGAGAACATTTCAATGTTTTTTTTTTTTATGTGCTGTTTTACTGTGGATTTAATATTTGGCTGCTGAGTATATGAAAATGACTTGAATTTGTAAGAGTAGATTTCAAAGCATACGCTTAGTACATTTTTTTTAATCATGTAGCCTGCATATTTGAATTGCTCTAGGACACTGGATATTTTTTCTGAGATACATTCTTGTGTATATATGTGTGTATATATATATATATATATATATATTTTTTTTTAGCGAAATATTTTTCTAATTTTTATACAATGTATCCGAAATCCAAAACTATTTCAGTGATGATAACATGTAATTCACTTTGAATTCAATGCTGTAATTTCTTATTGCATGACCACTTGTTTTTCAGACGTTTTTGTATTGGGACAAAATTATTGATAGATCTGTCATTGAGAGTGTTTCATTTCAGTGCTGCTTGGCCATAGTATCAGTACCAAACTGTCAATCATTTTAAAGGGAAAAAAATTATAAATCTTTCCAAAGTCTTGTTTCCAAGCTATGGAATACTGCATTTACTTTTTTGACTGTCTTCTTTTGTGTTGTATGCAGATAATAATATAACTGGTATGTGTGTATTTTCCAAATCATAATCTTAGCATCAAATAAGTATCTTTGTATCTGCTATGATATGTCGGCTTAAATAATACTTAAATTGAGGTTTTGTAGTTCTGTGTCCACACAGCTCTCACAAGATAATTGTGATTGTTATAGTCCTGTTATAGAGGGGGGAAATCTGGGGGTGGGGGTTCTAACACCTCCGTGTAGTCCCAATAACCATTTTATTTTATTTTTACAAATTACCTCCATTTACCTTTTTTAATTATAATCAGATATGCTCTAAATTCTACAGGCGTTTTAGATTTTTGACAAATATTTCGGTTAAAATATCTTTTGTGAATGCCTGCCCTGATCACTTCAACTTTTGTAATCGCTGATGTAATCTTTCCTTTGTTAAGGCCTATCTTGCCACCTAACTAATCCCCAACAAAAGACCATATATTTATGTCTTGTAACCCTCTCTTTTATGCTTTTTATGTTTAGACTTTTTAGGCCTCACTTTGCAAAGCTACTGAACAGATCGTAAAGTATCTGCTAATATGATGTCATAACCGATTTTGCTTTCGATTTATGGCCATTGAATTAGAATAGGCACTGCAGGTTTTGAAACAAACTTTTTTTTTTTTTTTTTTTAAATCCTAAACATATGAAAGATTTAGGACTAGTATGAATATACCTTTTAAAAAGGACGTCTAACGTACAAACAAAACACTTCTGTGCACAGAAGTAGTTAAAACAACTGAAATTTGCCCAGTATTGAAAACCATTGGTTGGGTTGTAGCCTGCCTTTAATGTGCTTCTTTGAACCTATTTCTCTATTGTCTTAATCTTAACTACCTTGTGCTGCTAATTATTCTAAGATGAATTGTTGAAGATGGCCGTTCTCCAACAGGTGCTCCCAGCCAGCATCACACACAATACGTACTCTTAAAGTAACTTTAGAATTAAATTGCAAGAACAAACTAATTCTAATAAAAAAATAGATATTATACGGTTTAGGCATAGATAAAATTAGCTGTACACAATGAGAGCTTTTTTCATTAGGGTTGAATGGATTAAACTAATGGTTGGCTTATTTGCCTAAAATGTATAAATTATTAATTATATTTCTATTAGCGTGCTCTTTTTTGGGACACTTTCTTTTTACTATCTGGGTAACCTTCTTAACCTTGATGTCATATAAGCCTTGGCACTAGAGAGCGATCACATGGTTGCAGTCAGCCCACCGATGATTCAACAGAATAAGGCCTTTTCCATTTTGGGGGAATCAACTAATGCGATCTGCACCTAGAAAACAAACAAAATAGAATGATGGTCCTTGAATGTCATATGGGCCCCTGGTGTGATTGCCCTTGTTATGTTTAGGGAGCATCATAAGGGCAGCAAAAAGGTCCACTACTATGCCTCCTGATATTTCCACCTAACTTGGGTTCTTTAGAAATCGCATTGGATGGCACCAACATACAAGTACATTTATTTATTTATAAAATATTTTACAAGGAAGTAATACAATGAGAGTTACAGCTCGTTTTCATATATATCCTGGGCACAGAGTTAAGACAAATAATTCATGGTTACAAATACAGTTACATAAATGAACAGGGTATACATTATATGCAAGACATTGCATGCACAGTTAAAGAAAATATATATTATGGGCGTATGAAACAATTACAGACCAGATTAAAATGTGAGACAGCCTTAGATTTGAAAGAACTTAAACTGGTGGTGGATGTGAGAGTCTCCGGTAGGTTGTTCCAGTTTTGGGGTGCACGGTAAGAGAAGGAGGAACGGCTGGATACTTTGTTGAGCCTTGGGACCATGAACAGTCTTCTGGAGTCAGATCTCAGATAAGTGCTGCATGTGGTAGGGGTGAGGAGCTTGTTCAGATAGCTGGGTAGCTTGCCCATAAAGAATTTAAAGGCAAGACAGGAAAGGTGAACTTTGCACCTAGACTTAAGTGATGACCAATCTAGTTCTTTGAGCATTTTGCAGTGATGTGTGTTGTAGTTTAATTGGAGAACAAAACGACAAATTGAGTTGTAGAGGGTGTCAAGTTTGCTAAGGTGGGTTTGGGGTGCCGAGCCATATACTATGTCTCCATAGTCAATAATTGGCATTAGCATCTGCTGTGCGATACGCTTTCTGACCAGGAGACTTAGGGAGGATTTGTTCCTACATTGAGACCCGCTGCACTGGTTTCGTATTTACTGTGGTATTCAGACCCCACAATTTGCATTTTCTGCCTCGATTAATATAGAGTAGGTCTTCTTATTCTTTGACATTAATGCAAAGTATAGGTATTTTATTATTTGTATGTGAGTAAGTTTTGCAGCTGGTACCTGACCTGCATTCATTTAACTGCTGAAGTCTAATAACCCCACCCATTAAATGAATTGCTTGGGGGTATACATTTTACTGCGTGCTTTCCAGTACACTGTGGCATGTCATGGCACTTTTGTTATGATCTAGAGACCAAAAGATTTTAAACTGAGTATTTGCAATGGCTTCAAGAGACAACTCTTGAAGAGTACTGCTTTTCTGCTTGGTTGTAATTTGGTAGCATATCTGCCATCTTAACAAGAACATACTCAGAATGAAATTCAAAAAGCTTTGCAGCAAAATGTTATGCTCTGTATGTATGTGATTTTGTTGTTCCTTGATTTAGGAAGTTAAACATGGAGTGCATGAAGACAAAGGAGTTGCTTATTAACTTGCACCTGCATTTAAACATGTGACTATAACCCTGACTCTAGTATCTTGTAAAAAATGAGAGATCATGCCATCTGCTCAGTTGCATACAGTAGATGTCTAAATGAGGTGTGGTCTGGAATTTATTTTCAGATAATCCTATACATCCTACAGTGTTTTGTGTCTTTTTGTTTTCATTTTCTCAAAATAGGAATGGAGAGCTTTCTAGCAAAGAAATTATCATGCACAGTTTCAAGATCGAACACCAATACTTTTAAAGTTAGAAGACTATTGAATAATTTTTTCTTTTGATGTTTTCCTAGGTTGAAGTGGCTCATATTCAAAAGCAAACATGCTATTTTTTACTGAAGGTGCTTCAATTTTTTTACATTTGGTATTAACCTCATGGCAAATGCCTCAGAGATTAAACTATCTGATGTTTCCATCTGACGTTGGTATGTAATACACATTTTTGGGCCATTTAATAAAAAATGAATTCACCTACAATGGGGCAGATGTGCCAAGTGTCGCAAATGGAATTGATCCACAGAAATCAAACAATTATATTGCGTTTGTGTGCGCCAGTGTACTAACTTATTTTTTTCTCCGATTGTGCGCCTTACGCATTAAATATGGTTTCAGACGGGTGTATTGGGGCACACAAATGGGATGTACATGACGCGCAGATGTAAATTGGACGTGTTAATTGTATCTTCGCCATAAAAAATAGATTAACCTGCACCAAAATTTAATGCCAAGCTGAACTTCACGTAAGTCCTAAAGTTATTTGACAAAATGTATTATTTTCACAGTATGGCTATTATAAATAATATAGTCATTCATATTTAGATTTAAATAAAATGCACAATTCTGTTAAATTGTATCAATCTGCTTTCAACATGACGACTCGTATGTCAAACCGTATGAAGTCACAATCTTTATACAGTACACACCTGTACAACACACACTTTTTGAAGTGAAACTTCTTTAGTGGCACCTATTCTGATGGGGTAAAACGGGAGAGATAGGGGACAAATGTGAAACGGAAGTGACGTCACGGCTTCCCCCCCCCCCCCATCTACTGTGACATGCGGCGGCGGCGATAGCCGCCGGCGCCGCTCCTAACAGCCGCTGCTCCCCCACACACACCCGCTGTGACATGCTGCCCACACACCTGCTGTGACATGCGGCGGCGATAGCCGCCGGCGCCGCTCCTAACGGCCGCTGTTACCCCCCACACGGCCACTGCCATGGGTATAGCAAGATGGCTGCCGCAGAGCTTCCGGTGCTGCGGGTGTAATAAGATGGCGGAAGCCCCGCAAGTACTCCGGCTGAGAGAGGAGGAGGAGCCGCTGCTCAGCCTCTCTCCTCCCTCTTCCCTACCTCCGCTTCCCTGTGTCCCGCTGACTAAAGGGCGCCGCTCTCCTCACACGGCCGCCCGCTGCGCCGCTCCTAATGGCCGCCGGTCCCAGCTGCCATACTGCGCATGCGCAGTTGTGATGGCGCTGCTGACGGATGCCGCAGAAGCGGCAGGCAACGGCGCCATTCCCCCCAAACGTGCACTGCCATGCCGCGCATGCGCTATTCCCCGCGCCCGCTGACATGCCGCGCATGCGGTAGTCATGGTGACGCTCACGGACGCCACATGCCTGCCTCCTGCTGCTAGCTCATCTCCGGGCCGGTCACCGACCCCCTGCCCGGTGGGATGTCTGTCGGACATGGAGACCCGCGCCCTGCTGGATATCCGCGCAGCCTCTCTCCTCCCTGCGTCCCGCTGATTGAGCGCCGCCGGGGTCGGAGGAGGAGAGGAGCCCAGGGATCATGGAGGGTAACCGGGAGGAAGCAGAGCGGTGTGTGCGGATCGGGCGGGCAGCGCTGGAGGCCGGAGATTGGAAGAGAGCCCGGCGCTTCCTGAGTGTGAGGGCATTTGTGGGTGAAGGGGGAGGGAGCTGCTTACCTTATGGCAGACCGCAGCAGCTCCCTCCCGCAGCCGGGGAGGGGGGGAGGAAGGGGAGGAGTAGAGTGTCACGCACGGAGCAGAGCAGGAGGAGGCCGGCGTTCTGCTCTGCCGCCGTGATCTGATGTGCAGGGATGAGGGGAGGTGATGTGAGGTGAGGTAGTGCAGGGGGGGGATGTAAGGTGCAGGGGGGGGTGATGTAAGGTGCAGGGGGGATGTGTGATGTGCAGGGGGGACGTGTGATGTGCAAGGGGATATATAAGGTGAAGGAGGGTGATGTGGAGGGGGGGTGATGTGCAAGGGGATATGCAAGGTGCAGGAGGGGTGATGTGCAAGGGGATATGTAAGGTCACACTCAGTCACAGTCGCACGCTCGGTCACACGCGCGCACACTCGGTCACACGCGCGCACACTCGGTCACACGCGCGCACACTCGGTCACACGCGTGCGCACACTCGGTCTCACGCGCGCACTCGTTCACACGCGCGCACTCTCGGTCCCACGCGCGCACTCTCGGTCACACGCGCGCACACTCGGTCACACGCGCGCACTCGGTCACACGCGAACAATCAGTGCAAATAGCTAATACAGGGGATGTATGCCAAGCACGCGCATTCTGTCAAATTTATTTGCGTTTTGTCAATGAACTTGTATTTTGATTTTTAATTAAAACATCACCAACACAAATACAATTTCTGTGACAAAAGTCAAAGAAGTTTCACTTACTATGCGCGTGCACAGCACACACAGCTTTTTTTTTTTAAGGATTGTACTACTTAAAACTACAATTTGTATGCCCATTTTTTAAAAAAAAATAAGTCTTAGTACTTCAGTCCCAATTAATTTTTTTTCAATTATTCTTTACATTTTTTCAATAAATGAGGCAATTGTCAAATTGTGTCTGAATCGTTTTGTTATCTAAGTAAGTTTTGCAGGACAAAATAGCAAAATGCAGTTATGCTCTGTTCTTATGTAATACACTTGCAGTTGTTGAATACATGATCTATTTAACAGATGAAATACCAGGGATTGCAACACAATAGTATAATTTTGTATTTCTTCTTGCCTATCTCATTAAAGAATTAATGCATAATCCCAAAAGGCTTGTAACCTCTTATTGGCTATTTGCACAGCATACATTACGTATGCTGCCGAGTACAGTGTGTGTTGTAGATAAGATCTCTGAAGATCATATAAATAGGGCATATTACCACTGGGTGTGCCAGGTGATTCCATTGTAGTATAAAACTGTACTGTATGTCCTCTGGCTGAGTCCTGATTCAACTGTTAATGGGATATAAAAACGATTTTAATATATTAGTGATATGGTTCCTTCCAGATGGAATCCCCTCAAGCAACAAGTCTACTTACAAAAGCATTCCATTCATATCTGAGCCTTCAGTGATTTTATAATTGTATTTTCTTCTTAGGAGGTAATCGTGATTAGCCATAAAGCTCTACAGTGCTTGATGATGTAACAATCTCTATCACTGCTAAAGTTACAAACATAAGAGCGTTACCATATACAAATATAAAAAGCAAAAATTATATTGTAATTCTAATTCACACTATAAAATAGGTTCATGTTTAAAAGACTTGTCTTAATTAAAAATAACATTTAAAAAAAGGGAACCACTCTAGCACTTCACATGTACTAAAACAATATCCAGTTTATCGCAATAATAAAAAAAAATATTAACTGATAAAATTACGTGCCCAGAGCTAGGTGATCTTTCTCCAAAACAATAGTAAAAAAGACCCCAAAGGTAAATGTATAAAAGCAAATGGCTTTTGAAACACAAAAAAAATTATACTCAAAATGAAACAAAAAATACAAAATAAATATATAGTCTTAAAGTACCAACTGACTTAAGTCACCCTCCCCCACCCCCTACTTATTGTGTGGTCTGGAGTGGATTTTGGGTTACTATTTTTGAGCCTACCTTTACATTCTTCACTTCAGTCTAGTTTTTCTTCACATAATTAAAACAAGAAAGGCATTCCAAAGCTAATACCAGCATTGCAGATAATTCTGCCTGTATGTTCTCCAGTAGAGGTCAGCATACCAATAAAAATCGTTTTGCCAGCATGCAACACTGAAATCTGTTTTAAGCCATTGAAAGGTAATTTTCAGTTTAAAGTACTTGGTTTAACACTTTAAATACCATCAAGTGAATGATTACTTATAAACTAAACAGGAAAATATGTCTAAAACAAGCTACCTAATTATGGATTTGTATACAGAAGATATTTACCGTTTCTTGTAAACAGTACAGTATGTAGGTAATATTGCAAGGAGATTGAAATACAATCTCTGACTAAATTAAATGCCTTCTAAACGAAGGAATGCATTTAGAAAAAGGATGGAGGCACTCAAGTAGTACTGCAAAAATTGCTACGTTTTACTGCATAGTAATCGGCAGATCTACAGTAACATTTCGGGGACAGCCTCATTCTTAGACAAACGTTCCCTGTGTGGAATGCAAATCAAGAATGCATTGTCTTCCCATTGTCAATGACCATGATGCATTTCTGGAATAGCATACGCCATTGACTGCAAAGGTTTAGTAGGAAGATGCTTTGCTCAAGAAGTACATTGTGTGGGGATATTACAGGAAGATTTAGTGAGATTTGTGTGAGATCAAATACTTAATGAAAAGCTGTAACATTTGTTACCTCCGTGACTCGAGCATGATTGGAGAGCTATTACAACTGGTGTTCGAAGTCACTCGCCATCCTACTAGGTTTTCAGACACAGTTTTTGATAACCACTTCTTGTCAGGAAGCTGTGCATCCTTTGAAGTAACTCTCAAGTCTTATTTTAACTGCTATCTTTAAATTACATTCAATAGATTGTGTAAACCACTTATTGGTCCAATAATATATATCTCATTAAGTACACTTAGTTTCTGCTTTTTAATATACTGTATGCATTATTTTTACATTTAGGTTTTAGTGTAGATTTACATACTGTTGGGTGTGTTCCAACACGGCCTGTGTTGTAGATAGAATACTTGCAAGAGTTACAAACATAATGGAAAAGGTCTGATCATGTTGTTCTACTCTGGCACTTGAATAGCCAGTGCTGGTTTTTACATTCAGATGAAAACCGCACATTTTTCAAACCATGGCGTGAAATGTAAAAACACAATTTTGTCAATTGATGAAAACTATATTGTCAGGAACGTGCATAACTGCTAGTTCCAACACTAGTTCTTTGTGGATACTAGTAGATTTTGTTCTTGGGAAAACTGATTATTATGGGGTGTTTAAATCCAAACAGGAATGAAAACTGTCTGCACTATTATGCCCACATTATTTTAAACATCTCCTGTTCCTCTTACCATACTATTTTGTTCTAAGACACAGCCATGCAAAGATATAGAAAACAGACGTTAGCGATCCTTTTTTAATTTGTTTCATCTTAAAATCATGCTTAGAATTATTTTTTTTGTTTTGAGTCCAACAACCCAAAGCAAATTGCCTAACTCATATGGTAGCTCCAAACCAGGTCCACATAGTAATTTGTACTGAATGTCCTACTTACTGCTTCCTAACCCATGACCATACCCAATAAGAAACTGTTCCTGGTTTGTAGTTGCTATGATATTAGAGTTTCTCTCCTGAAATGCAGGTACTTGGCATAAGACAGACTTATTTGGTTTTAATGTAAATCTCCAGTAATATTTTACTACACTTCAGCACATTTAATAAAGAAGCTTGACCAGGGCTGTGGCCCATACTGTATAGTTCCTTATTAATATATACAATTAATATACAATGCATAAGCGTTTTTTCTGCCCCCCTATGTTATGTCATCTAGGCAGGGCCCCTTTCATCCAATGAGCAAAATGGGCAGTTTCCCAGGGTCTATCGTGGTCAGGAGTGGACAGCCACTACTGCTGTCCCAGGCCCGGTGAGTCTGTGGGCTCGGGTTCAAAATGAGGCAAATACTACTTAATATCTATAGTACTTTAATGGATAATGTGCCATTCATTACAGCAAGTTGTGGGATAGCTGACCAGTTAATGGCTCTTGTTATCTGTCATTTTCAAATATCAATAGTTATGTTAAACTATTAACTATTGCTCTTTCCTGGGCGGTACTACTCTGTTGAATTATTGTCCTGTGAGAGAACTGGTGTGGGCCGAGATCAGCAAAAGGATGCTAAGCTTTAGCATACCTTTACGCCCATTCATATGAATAGGAGTAAAAGGCAGCATGCTAAAGCTTAGCACCCTTTTGTATATCTGGGTCTTAGTGTTTTTTCTATTTATTTATTTTTAACAATCTTTTTTATTTGTTGTATGAAGATTTATAGGGGTACAGGAAAACAAAGGTGGATGGGAGATACAGAATGAAGAATCTAGGGTGATGGGGATATATTATGTACATTGTTTCAGATACATTGAAAGACATTAGTATACAACATATTAGAATATAACTTATTACATGGAGTCACTTGGTATATACTAGGTATCCATGTCTGTTCTTCATTTAGGCTACAGGACGTCTGTTAAAGGTGTTCTTTTTGTCTAGGGTAGAGTCTTAGATTTTTGTTTATGCCATATCTGGGTCAAACCCCTCTCGTATTTTGTCAGGCTGTGGGGTCTATCTTATTTTTTTGTGCTTGCAAAATGTTCTCCGTAAATGAGTGGTGGGGGTCTGTGTTCCAGCAGAAGTCAAACCAGGGTTGCCACACTTGGATTAATAAGTGAGTGTCGTTGACTAGGCTAGTAAGATTACCCATTTGGCATGAAAACCATAGTTTATCTCTTATGTGTGTTCGTGAGGGTATCGTCTGCTTCATCCAGTGGGGAGCTGTGACTATATGTGAGACCAGTTTATTCTCACATACAGTCAACACTGCAGTTGGTCTATTTAGTACCGAGCTGGGCAACCCTGTCGCCAATCGCCACAAGTGGAGAATTGGCCATGAAAGTGGGGCGAATTTGAGTTTGCCAGCTCCAACAGTAAAACAAACTTTTTCCTGACGGCGTGTGCAAGCGCCAGTGTAGCAGCGGCGGCCAATGAAAGTGCTGGTGCTGAGGGGGCGGGTTGCCGACAGTGGCCGGGAGCAGTGAGGAGGCGAGTGCTGAGTGGAGGAGAAGATGACTTATCAGAGAATGGTGGGGGCAGAGCCCACACCCCGGAGAGATGATGATATTGGTGTTGGGGAGGGATGAGATGATGTTGGGTGGGGAATTGATGGGGGAGAAATTTTTACATGGTGTGGCGAATTTCACTTCCCATTTGCCACACCTGTGGCTACATTGAAAAATAGGTTGCCCACCTATGATTTAGTAAGTACATCCACGGGCCTAGGTCAAGTGGGTGATTCATCATTCTCTTGATCCATCTACAGTATGTATCGAATTCCAGATATGTTTAATAATCCTGCGACATTCCCACCACATATGAAAATAGTTGCCTCAGGCTCTGCAAGATTGGGGACACCTTGTCGATGTTCCAAGGGAGATCTTTGCTAGTCTAATGGGTGTATAGTACCAGCGGTATAGTACTGTAATGCAGAGAGAGTCCCAAGCACACTCACATCCAGGTGAACATTATGTACATCAATGTAATATCTTGGACTTATCATATGATATATTGATTACAGTATTTGTTGCACTCGTTTTTTTTGCCTCTATCCGGTATAGTACTGTAACGCCTGTATGCCCGCAGACCTGGCCAGTCCCCAGTACTGAGGTGGATAAGGGTATAACACGCACCCACAGCAGTGAGGGCGTGCCCGGAGTGTGTTAAGGTGCATTGCCGGGCCTGGTGAGAAAGGGTTAACGTGATACTTGCTGAGTCTGGGGTTCCAGAAGTCCGAGGGTCCATATCCAAGAGCCGTGGGTCAGGTGCAGGAGAAAGCAGCGTAGGGAGGTCCAAAGCAGAGTCCAGGGGTAGCGAGGTACACGTAGTCAAACCAGAGCCGAGATCAAATCCAAAGGTATCCAACAGGGGCAGGGACAGGAACAAGAGCTGTAACAGAGAACAGAGCTTGGCATAGACAGCTGCACACAGGAGTCACAGAAGAACTATGCAGAGCGAGGAAGGAGAGGGCAGACTGGGGTTATAAATGCAGGAGGACCAATGGTAGCAAGGGGTGGAGCGGAGGCCTGTCTGAGTGATCCCAGGGATAGGTCCAGGTGAGCAGGGAGGGAATCAGAGAGGTGAGTAGTTGAAATCGCCTGCAGCCGATGGGGGGTGGAGCCAGCGGCACGGGAGGACGAGTAAGAGGATCGGGTGCGCACGCACTCTATAAGCTTGCCGTGCGCGCGCCCTGGCCGCGCGCGGGAGGATGCGGTGTGCACCGCAGAGGAGCGGCACGGCGTGGGGGCAGGAGAGGTAAGGAGCAGAGGGAGCGGGGAACCAGAGCTGACAGCCGCACTGGGAGCTGAGGTGACGGGGACCCGCTGAGAGGTGCGTGTTCTCCGATCCTTTACAGTACCCCCCCCTTGAGGATCAAACTCCGGACGATCCTCCCAAGGTTTGTGAGGAAATTTCCGACGAAATTGTTTAAGAAGAGCTGGAGCATGAATATGATGACAAGGTACCCAGGAGCGTTCCTCCGGGCCATATCCTTTCCAATGAACGAGGAACTGAAGTCTGCCCCTGGAAAAACGTGAATCAAGAATGGAATGGACCTCAAATTCCTGTTGCCTTGTATTACAACGGGATTGGGTCTCCTGAGGACGGTCCGGAAAATGTACATTTTGAACGAAGGGTTTCAGAAGGGACACGTGGAACACAAAGGGTATCCTCATGGTGGGAGGTAGCGAAAGTTGATACGCTACAGGATTGATCCGTTCGAGGACCTTGAAGGGACCCAAGAATCTAGGAGCCAGCTTCTGGGAAGGAGTTTTAAGCTTGATATTTTTTGAAGATAGCCAAACTCTGTCTCCAGGTTTGTATTCTGGGCCCACCTGACGTCGCCGAGCTGCTTGCGTTTTTTGTTTTTTGACAGCCCCTTGCAAGGCTTTTTGAATCTTCTTCCAAGAGTTTTGTAGATTAGAGACGTGAGTATCTGCTGCAGGAACACCAGAGGGGAGGGAGGAGATGGGAAGGCTGCTGGGATGGAACCCATAATTAATGAAGAAAGACGACTCTTGCGTGGACTCATTCTTCAGCGAATTAATAGCGAACTCCGCGCAGGGTAATAGGTCCACCCAGTTGTCTTGAGATTCTGACACAAAGTATCTGAGATACTGCTCCAAGGTCTGATTCATTTTCTCTGTCTGGCCGTTGGTCTGCGAGTGGTAACCCGAGGAGAAGAGGAGGGAAATGCCAAGTCTCTGAGAGAATGCTCGCCAAAACGTAGAGAGGAATTGAGTACCCCTGTCCGACACAATGGAGAGAGGCACGCCGTGTAACCTGAAAATTTCTTTACAAAAAATGTCAGCCAAGGTGGCAGAGTTGGGGAGACCCTTGAGGGGTATAAAGTGTGTGTGCTTGGAAAACCTGTCCACTACCACAAGGATCATATTCATCCCCTTAGAAGTTGGAAGTTTCACAATAAAGTCCATGGAAATATGCTTCCAGGGCCATTCCGGAATATGAACAGGCAGGAGGAGACCGGAAGGTTTGTGTCGGGCGGACTTGCTCTGAGCACTGACTGGACAAGCTCTGGTGAAATAAAAAATGTCTTTGTTCATTTTAGGCCACCAAAAAGGTCCGTTTAATAAGATCCACTGTCCTCTTGAAGCCTGGATGACCAGCAGTTCTGGAAGAATGCCCCCACACTAAGATCTTGTGGCGAAAACGTGGGGCAGCGTACAGACGTCCATCTGGCACCTTAAATCTCCTAGGGATATGAGCCTGGGCTTTATTGATCTCATCCAGGATATCAAAAGTATTGGCAGAAATAATATACTTTGCTGAAAGGATGGTCTCGGAAGATTCGTTAGATCCTTCCTCCATAGAAAATTGGCGAGAAAGAGCATCGGCCTTAATATTCTTGGTACCCGGAATATAGGAAATCGTGTAATTGACACGAGAGAAAAAGAGTGCCCAACATGCTTGACGGGATCCCAGACGACGAGCCCCCTCAATGTACAATAAGTTTTTGTGATCGGTGCGAATAGCTACTGGCTCTTTGGTGCCCTCGAGGAGATGTCTCCATTCTTGCAAGGCTAATTTGATAGCCAAAAGTTCACGGTTCCTGACATCATAATTTCTCTCGGCAGAAGAGAATTTCCTAGAAAAGAATCCACACGGATAGAGTCTTTCTTGGGGAGAAGATCTTTGCGAGAGTACTGCCCCAGCTCCCACATCAGAAGCGTCAACCTCCAGGGTGAAAGGAAGGGATGTATCCGGATGCCGTAGGATGGGGGCGGAGACGAAAGCTCTCTTGAGGAACTTGAAGGCTTTGATGGCTTCAGAGGACCATGCTGTCGGATCAGCCCCTTTTTTGGTAAGAGCAGTAATGGGTAGAGCGATATTGGAGAAATTACGGATGAATTTTCGATAGTAGTTAGAAAAGCCAAGGAAACGCTGAACGGCATTAAGGGAATTCGGCAACGGCCAATCCAGAACAGCCTTCAATTTCTCAGGATCCATGGTGAAACCTTAATCGGAGATTATATAGCCAAGGAAGGCTGTGGATGATTGGTGGAAGAGACATTTCTCCATCTTCACGTAGAGGCTATTAGCACGAAGCCGAGAGAGAACCACCTTGGTGTGACGAATGTGCTCTTCCAGGTTCTTGGAGAAAATGAGGATATCATCTAAGTATACTATGACAAAAATACACAAAATGTCCTGGAAGATATCATTCATAAATTCTTGGAAGACGGCAGGGGCATTGCAGAGGCTGAACGGCATCACTAGATATTCATAATGACCCGAATGCGTGTTAAATGCAGTTTTCCATTCGTCTCGTATTCGGATTAGATTGTAAGCTCCTCTCAGGTCGAGTTTTGAAAATATTGAGGCTCCTTGTAGCCGGTCAAAGAGTTCCGAAATTAAAGGAAGAGGGTACCGGTTTTAAACTGTAATCTTGTTAAGCCCACGAAAGTCGATACAGGGTCTTAAAGAGCCATCCTTCTTTTTTACGAAGAAGAAACCTGCCCCGGCAGGGGAGGTGGAATTACGAATAAACCCTTTCTTAAGATTCTCCTGGATGTAGGTCGCCATAGCCTCAGTCTCGGGCACAGATAGGGGGATACAACTTAGACTTGGGGAGTATGGTTCCAGGAATTAATTTGATGGGGCAGTCGTACGAACGATGAGGTGGTAGGACTTCAGCCTGAGTCTTGTTAAAGACATCCAAAAAGTCATGGTATACCTCCAGCAGGGTAGACAGAGAAGGTGAAGTGGTGTCAAGACCAGCGAGCACGGTAACGGGAATGACTGTCTTCTTCAAGGTAGGAGCCCACTGGATCGGTAGTTCGTTTGTCCAAACAACACGCGGGTTGTGAAGCTGAAGCCACGGCAATCCCAAAATGACCTGGACAGTAGGAGAGTGGAAAACATCGAAGATGATGACTTCAGTATAACCATCCGCCGTGGTCAGGGTGAGGGGAATAGATTCCCAAATAATGAAGGCTGGTTGAAGCGGTCGACCGTCGATAGCCTCAAGGCCGATGGGTGACTTCTCCTTGACTAGCGGGATTTGGTTATTGCAGGCATAGTCGTGATCCAAAAAGTTACCACCAGACCCGGAGTTGATGAAGGCTTCAACCTCAACCCTTACATTGGGACCCTCAAGAGTTATGGGGAGAAGGATTCTCTTTGGTAGCTCTTTGGGGGAAGAGGGGCAAGGAGAAATGGTACCCAGTAGAAGCCCCTCTACCTTTACTGGGCGTTCTCGTTTCCCGGTTTCAGGCGACAGTGACGTAGTTGGTGTTCCAGGGAGCCGCAGTAGTAGCAGAGACCCTCATCTCGGTAGCGCGTTCTCTCAGCGGTCCAAAGCTGTTTGCTACCGATTTGCATTGGTTCGGGAGCGTCCAGCGCAGGAAGAGCCAAGGGAGGAGACCTAGGAGAAGCAAGCAAGGGCGGCATTAAACAGGGATGCTGGCGCTCGTGACGTCGCTCTTGAATGCGCTGGTCCATCTGGATGCTGAGGGCAATGAGATCCTCTAGAGATGAGGGTCGAACATGAGCTGCGAGATCATCCTTGAGGGATTCGGACAAACCCTGCCAGTATGCCACGGCGAGAGCTTCATCATTCCACTGAGTCTCTGCAGCGATGGTGCGGAACTCCACCGCGTATCTTGCAGCCGACCTGCATCCCTGGGAGAGATGAAACAAGGAAGAAGCGTCAGTCTCCCTATGCGCTGGGGTGTCAAAGACCTGCTGGAACGCTCGCCGGAATTTGGGGTAGTCCTGTGTTAAATCAGATCTGTGCTCCCAGAGGGGAGAAGCCCAAGCGAGAGCATCGCCCGTGAGCAGGGCATAGACATAGGTCACTTTAGAACGACCTGATGGAAACTGAGATGGGGACATCTCGAACTGCATGTCACATTGGTTCAAGAATCCCCGGCAAGTAAAGGGGTCCCCGGCATACCGGTTGGGAGGTGGAATACGTGGCTCAGAGTTGCCCATAGGTATTGGGGCAGGAGGGGATGGTGCAGCTGGCGATTCCCGCAAGGAGAGTTTAGAAAGTTCTTGCGCCACGGCCGTGACTTAGTCGCTTAAAAATTGCCAGTGATCCATAGTGACTCCTTGGCCCACCTCAGGGGGGGTCTGCATTTGTTGGTCTCTGCATAATGTAACGCCTGTATGCCCGCAGACCTGGCCAGTCCCCAGTACTGAGGTGGGTAAGGGTATAACACGCACCCACAGCAGTGAGGGCGTGCCCGGAGTGTGGTAAGGTGCATTGCGGGCCTGGTGAGAAAGGGTTAACATGATACTTGCTGAGTCCGGGGTTCCAGAAGTCCGAGGGTCCATATCCAAGAGCCGTCGGTCAGGGGCAGGAGAAAGCAGCGTAGTGAGGTCCAAAGCCGAGTCCAGGGGTAGCGAGGTACACGTAGTCAAACCAGAGCTGAGATCAAATCCAAAGGTATCCAGCAGGGACAGGAACAAGAGCGTAACAGAGAACAGAGCTTGGCATAGACAGCTGCACACAGGAGTCACAGAAGAACTATGCAGAGCGAGGAAGGAGAAGGCAGACTGGGGTTATAAATGCAGGAGGACCAATGGTAGCAAAGGGTGGAGCGGAGGCCTGTCTGAGTGATCCCAGGGATAGGTCCAGGTGAGCAGGGAGGGAATCAGAGAGGTGAGTAGTTGAAATCGCCTGCAGCCGATGGGGGGTGGAGCCAGCGGCACGGGAGGACGAGTAAGAGGATCGGGTGCGCGCGCACTCTATAAGCTAAACGTGCGCGCGCCCTGGCCGCGCGTGGGAGGATGCGGCGTGCGCTGCAGAGGAGCGGCATGGCGTGGGGGCAGGAGAGGTAAGGAGCCGAGGGAGCGGGGAACCGGAGCTGACAGCCACACTGGGAGCTGAGGTGACAGGGACCCGCTGAGAGGCGCGTGTCCCCCGATCCCTTACAAGTACCTTGTATGCATTTTCTTTGAGGTATAAATTGAGCTTTTTGCCACTGCCTCCAATATATTGTCCCATTCTTCTCTATCTACCTCTGAATCGAGATCTTGCTCAGGCAGATGGGTGCACGCGCAAGACTCACATGCCTATCCGCGAGTCAGCTGGCGGCAGTGTTCGCCAGTAACTGCTGCGTGCTATTTATCAAAGGAGTTTCCCACACTGATCGGATGATCTAAAGGGAGCTCAGCTAACCAGGAGCTGCTACTCGATCTGTCATACAGTAGCAGTAAGCTGTATATTAATACACCGTTACCATGTTCGCATACCTTTTACCTCTCATATAGTACTGATCCTTTAGAGACCAGCTCTGACAAGAGAGCTGGTGTTGGGTCAGTACCGTTTACCATACAAATACTAATCACCTTTTGGATTTCTGTAACGCAACCATAGTATCTGCAGGCTTGTCTCCATCTGAGGGGTTTCTGAACAGACCCTACACTGAGTTTTTGCCTGTTCGGTGCTACTTGTGCATTAAGTGTGTATATCTAGTATTTTAACTTCCACATTTAGCTGGAATGGGACCAATTTTTGAGATCCCTTTAACTCAGCTTCACCTTACCTAGGGTTTATCATACACCCGGTGGAACTGAGCTACACTGTTTAGACCCTGATATTCTGGTCATTTACACCTTTAGCAACTTGACTCCACATCATTATGTCATATCTACATGTGGCCATGACCCGCACCATCTAGTCAGATACCTTGCCATTCAGCACACTGGCAGACCTAGCTAGGGTCCACCTTTTCATGTCAATTTGCTATTTACTATCATCTCAGGGTCTCTATACTAGTACACACTAATACAGTAGTGTTTTTTAGCGGCACCCTGGTTCGCACTGAACAGTGGTCTATCACACCCACCTGTTCATACTGCAGTACACAATTTAGTGTTTAAGTGCAGTGTATTTGAGTTTGATCTAGAACACCTAATTGAGTGTTCATACTTATAGGATCGGAGCGTTTAATTTTCGTTTAAATACCCACTATTTTAATTTGGATAATAAAGTATATGTTTTAACGTGTCCATCATATCACCCTTCAGGTGTTCAGAGTGCCCATTCTAGGTTTCTGCTCTTTGTTCGTCTGATCCCATTGTTTAATACATTCAAGTTTTCCTTGTGATGGGATGTTTAGAAAAGTGACGTAGCGGATCAAGATTAGCCCTATAGTGCAGCCTGTTTCTTGGCATAGGTTTTCAAATAGGGTTATGGAGTCCCCAGGTTTTTTTAAGCTGAGATGTTTCTGTCTGAAAATAATTTTTAGTGGTTTGGGTTTACTTTTTGTCCTTGGCCTCAGCCTCAGTATTTTTGCTGCCTGCCAAAGTTGGAAGTCAGCTCTCACAAGTCCTATGGTAAAGTCTGGGTTGTCGAATAATTATATCATTGCAGAGTTTGTATCTGTGAGGTCTGCTTTTAGGCTGTGTCCCAGAATTTCAGAGAGTGCCATAATAGGCAGAAGTTCCACTATTTATTTTCTTGCTATCAATGGCAGCCATAATATTGTTTGTGAGTTTACTGGGCTTAATAAATCAGACTCCAATTTAGCCCAACATCTGAGTCCAGTGCCCGCATTCTAGCTTACAAACTGCCTAGTTTGAGCTGCACTGTAATAGGAAAGTAGGCGTGGTTGTGCTAGGCCACCCACTGCCAATGGTAGATAAATGATTTGCCTGTTGACCTTTGGTCTCTTTCCTGACCAAACAAAGGCTGAGATTTTTTTTGAAGATCCATAAAGTCTTTCATTATCAGGGGGATAGGGAAGGTCTGAAACAGGTGTAGCCCGGTCCCCTCTGGCTCCCCAGACATTCAGTTCTCTCTCTCTTACCTGCGACAGCGTGAGGGCAGTTGCAGGGGTGATCGCGTCTCCGGGGGCTCCCGGCGACATCAGCTACAGGGCGCCTCCATCTTGTGTGTGTTTGCACATACGCGGAAGTTCGCGCGCGTGCAGTATAGCCTCAGATGCGATATGGCAGCCATTACAGGGAGTTAGAAGAGGCGCTCCATAGTCAGGGACATCCCCCAGTTCGCACATGCGCAGTTAGCAGCGGCGGCGGCCATTACACAGCGCGCACGAGGCCCCAATGTTAAAGAGAGCCACCAAGGACTACAATTCCCAGCAGCCTCTGGGGACTGCACTTTCACCCTGGTCACAGGCAGCCAGACTGCCAATAAGGCTGACAGATTCTCATGCTGCAAAGTTGCAACAATGTTGTGTGAAGACAGGGATTGTCAGTTAGGAGCTGGGACACAGAGAGGGGAGGGTGTGTTTGTGCAGGGAGGAAAGTAGCATCCTGCACTAGGCCAGAAGTCTCCCCTTAGCCTCCAGCTAGGCCCTACTCACCTCAGCTTGTGGTTACTACAGGGACTCCCCTTAGACTTGGGACAGGGTCCTGTAGAACCTAGACAAGTGAGGGTCCAGCCAGGAACCGTGACTATCCTGGAAATTGCTGTGAAGGTAATACATCCTTTGCGTTAGCAGAGATAAGAGACATTATAAAGGTGGATCACTCCATGCGGGAGCCACCCACCGTTGAGGCGGAGGCATCTTGGATCATCTCCTGGAGCAAGGGATTCCAAGCAAAGGTCATCTGCGCACCCGGTAGCAGGAGCACCAGGCAGGTATTATCCAAGTCACCAAGTGCACCACCTATACACTTCATCTTAGTGGGCAGCGCTGTTCCACACGTGGGTGGGGTTGTGGGACTCTTGGTACTTTGGGTACAAGGACTGTGGGGATACTGTGTAAGGAGGTTATAGCCCAGTTAGGGGCAAGGTTATAGCTGCCAGCTAGTGGCAGAGGGTGGCATATATATCGTTGGGCATACTGATGATGTTGCACTGTGAAAGTATGATACACTGTGTTGTGTTGCTATACAATATGATGTGATGTGATGTTATTGTGTTCTTTGCTCGTTCAGTAAACCTTTTAGCCATAACCCCGGTGTATGTGGTTTCTGGGTGGGTTCCTATGCTAGGCCCATTCTACATTCCTATAGAATCCTACATAGGTGGAGGCGCTGACCGACGAGAATGTTCCAGAGATTCACCCCAGGCTCTCACTAGCGGAGGCTCAGGCCTCCTGTGAGCCTGACAGGTATAACGCACCACACCAGGTAACATTAGGTTTCCCGCACACACACACTATATGCGATTGGGTGGGGGGGAATACCCGTTACACAGGTATAGTAGGTGGGGCAAAACACTCATTTTGATCGACTGTATACGGCCTATTCAAGATATCTTATATCTTGACCAAATGTTTAGGTCTTATTTTTATTGTATTTATTACTTCTTGATAGTTTGCTTTGTATAGGGAATCATAGAGGTGCGTTATATTTACTCCTAAGTATTTAATATTTTGGTTCTATTTATAATCGAAGTTAAGTGATATTAGCTTGACTGTTTGTGGGGGTAGGTCACTGTGTGATTTATTGTTGTTTATCTTGAGTCCCGACACGGAAATGTTTCTAGTTGCTTGAGTAGGTTAGGGAGGCAAATCAGGGGCTTTGATCAGGTTAGCAAGATGTTATCCTCAAAAAAGGGACAATGTATATGGGATTGTTGCTATAGTTATCCCACTGATGTATTTGTTAGCTCTTATCTTGGATGCCAGTGGCATGATTGAGCACGCAAATAAGAGGGAGAATAGTGGGCATATTTGTCTTGTGCTGCCTTTAATGGAGATTGTCTGACATTAAACCTAGGCAGGCCACTCTGGCTGTTGGGGTTGTATAAAGCGATAATATTGCTTTAAGAAAGTTGCCGTGAATGCCGAATGGCTCTAGGGTGCCTCTCATGTAGGCCCTGTCAATTTTATCAAACACTTATTTAGCGTCGAGGGCTAAAAGCATCATGACAATATTATGTTTTTTGGAGAACCCTATGATGTAAAATGTCTTTGTTGTGTTGTCAGGTGCCTGTGTGGTTGGTATGAAGCAATCTGATCCGAATGAAGCAGGCTAGACAAGAATTTGTTTAACCTGGTGGCCAGAATTTGAGATTTTGTTTTGTCTGCATTGATGAGTGAGATGGGCCTGTAGCTTGCACAATTTGTTGGGTCTTTCCCTTCTTTATGTATCACTGATATTGATGCTTGTAGCATGCTCATAGGAAACTGGGCCCCCTGAAAGATGGAATTAAATAACTTTTGTAGATGCGGCATAAGAGTTTTGATAATTCTTTTGTATTAGAGTATCCATCTGGGCCAGGGGCTTTTGCGGGTTTCAAAGATTTAACTGTGTCTTCATATAAAATTGGTTTATCAGTCTCAATAAGTTTGGGGAGGACTAAGGTCTCTAGGTATTTAAGTAGTCTCTGGGTTTTGTTTGGTGGTTCTTGTTTTCATGCCATCACAAAATTGTGAGTAATAGTTGAAAAACTCCTTAGCTATCAAGTCTGGGTTTGGGGTGAGAGAGACACTCTTCTGTTGCAGTGATCTTATTTTGTTATAGTGTTGTCTATTGTGGAGTCTAGCGGACAGGGAGTCGGCAGAGGTTTAACTCGCCTCGAAGTTTAGTTCGTTGTTTGACAGTGGGTTCTTGCCATAAATCTAGTATTGCTTTTTTAAGGGCTTTAATTATCTCAGCTCTAATTCATTTTCTATAGGATGAGATACTTATTAACTTTCCTCGTATGACTGCCTTATATGCCTCCCATATGGTGGTCAGGGAAGGGACACTATTTTGGTTGTGCTGGAAGTATTATGCCAATTCTAAGCCTACCTAAGCCTAATATTATACATATGCGCTTCTTATGCTGATGTCGACAGCTAAAAAATAGAGTATATGCTGTCTCCTTGATCTATATAAATAGAAAGTAAACCAAGAGACAAACTATACATTCTAAAGGTAAGTATTGGTAAATTATATACTTTATATAGCACAGATCACACTTAGTATAAACTCACTTTTTGCAAAAGTATTTTTATTTCAAATTATCACATGAAGTTTCACAATTTATTTTGACCCACTCACATTACCATACCAACTCCTTAAACATGAAGTACTTTGGCTATCCCCAGTGGGATGTACCAACACATTATGTATTAACAATGGTCGTAACCAACAAACTATTCCTATTTATTTATAGGTCTATTTGTGTCATGCTGTTTGACAACAGATTTTAATAACATTTTTTGTGCTAAAATAAAGTATATTAGTGGAGATGAACATTCATCTCTTTAAGTAAAAAGAATAAAATAAGATTTCAGTTCTGATATGAGGTAGAGTGCAAGCATTAAAGTGATCTGTCTTTTCTACCTACTATCTTTGTCAGTTTGCCAGTTTTGGGTGTAATGGGAAGTTTCTATTCATTAGTATGGCTACTCCTCGTTTCTTGAGTGTTGCGTAGGTTAGGATAACAGTGGGGAAGTTTTTATCAAAAAATGTAGGTTGTGAGAATGAATGGGCCTCCTGCATAGGATATCGCTTTCTTATATTCTATTATTGCTAGTCGTCATTTGTTAGGACTGTTAAGTCCTTTGACATTATGAGCATATTCTTAGCTCCATGTTTCTGTTCTTTGGGGGTTTTGTTAGTTTCTTTACTGTGTTGTGTAGACACAGATAATTTCATGAGCGTGTATGTGACTGAACCCAACTCCTGGCTTATTTACATTCTGGGGTAGGAGGGGGGAAGGATAAAAGAATTAGGGGGGGTTGAGGGGAGAAATTGAGAACCACTGTTCGGGGGAGGGTCTGCATCGGCTAGCGAGCATGACTTGTAGCTCAAAGTCTACCGACCTAATGTCAGATCTATTATTAATATAGCCAAATGGGAAACTTTTTTTAATTTTTATATGTCTATAACATAATAGAAAAGAGAAGATGTCCTCTGGCGCGTTGACTCAGTAGATTCAGTAGATGCGATATGCAATAAAAGATGAGAAAAAACAGCAGAGCAAAAATATCGATTGTGCCCGATTACTTTCAAAGGAGGTGTGACGGTTCAGGGGATTCCTTCCCCTCCATGTGTCCCTGGCGCTGCGCTCCATCCTGCCTCTCATGTCCCTTCCTTGCCTCCCCGTTCTGTTCTTCCTTCCTCCTCCCGCATCCGTCCCTCTGCGGCAGCCCCTGACGCTCTCCCAGCGTCTGCGCGCGTTCCCCGCAGGGCACGCGCGTCTTCTCAGTCTCCCGTTCCCCTCTAGACCAATCCCCGCTCACGGTCTCCCTCTGCTCCCGCTCCGGACCCCTTACCTCCTGCAGACTCTCCTCCGGTTCTCCTCCCGCCCTCGGCGGGTGCCCCTGCGGCGCGGCGCTCCGCACGCCTCTTGACACAGCCTGTGCGCGCGCACTCTAACCTTACAGAGGGAGCGCGCACACGCTCCTCTTGTAGGCCTTCCCAGACCCCTGGCTCCTCCTCTCATGCTGTACAGGCTATCTCCCTCTTTGACTCACCTGTCTCCTCCTCTCCTTCTCACCTATCCCTGCTGCCTCTCACTTCACCTTCTGCTCCTCCTCTCTCTCCCATTGGTGTTCCCTCCTTTTATAACCCCTTTCTGTCCCCTAACTCATTGCTCTGCATAGTTCTTTGTAACCTCTGTGTGTGCAGTCCTATGCTTGGCTCTCCTGTGTTTTCCAGCTTCTGTTCCTGCTCCTACTTACCCCTGGATCTCCCTGGCTTGACCTCTGCTTGTACTGGATTACCCTGCTCTCTCCTGCCCTTGAACCCTGCTTACGGACACGACTTTGCTGACTTCTGTTATCCCTGGACTCTGGCTTACGGACATCACTATCCTGCTCTCTATTGCCCTAGACTCTGGCAGGAGTATAGACGTGAGAGTAGTAGAGGGTACTTGCCAGGTCAGTATTGGAGAGTATCAGATCGTTGGGGTATATAGCCAGGTTCAGGATTGGAGAGTATCGGATCGTCGGGGTACATAGCCAGGTTCAGGATTGGAGACTAGCGGATCGTCAAGGTGCGTAGTCAGGTTCAGAATTGGAGACTAGCGGATCGTCAAGGTGCGTAGCCAGGTTCAGAATTGGAGACTGGAGGAAGGTAGGGATCAGGGTATAAATCCGGATCAGGAGTAGAGATGTGCGGAGTCCAAGGTACGTAGCATGGTCAGGCAGCGGCAGGATCAACAGGCAAGGCAAACAAGGCAAGGCATGAGAAACAGGAACAGGATACAGCGTCACACAAAACTATGCTCAGCAATGAGAGTCTGGAGCAAGAGGGTATAAAGGGAGATCCTCCAATGAAGAGCCAGGGCGGAACCAGGAAACCGAATCCTATAGGCTGCTGGTGCACACAGGTGTGCCCTATGATGCAGCCTGATCAGTAGCGGAGGCAGGATTGAGCGCGCGCCGACCCACGAGCGTCACAGAGGTCAGGGGGCGGAGACAGGTGCGTAAGTCACTCCCACGCCGGTCCTGTCCATCGGCGAGGCGGAGACTGGGGCGTGTTTCAAGAGGGGAGGCAGGATGAGCGCACTCGCCGCACGCCAGAAAAAGGGGCGGACGGGCAGACAGGCCGCGCAAGATCCACGCGCGCGTAACGGGCCCGTGAGACTGCGCATCTGGGTGTCCGTGGTGGCAGGTGTTTCCAGGTGAAGAGATGGTCTCCAGCCGCCAGGATGGCAGATCCTCACACAAATCCTCCCTAAGTCTGCTGGTCAGAAAGCGTATCGCACATCAGATGCCAATGCCAATTATCGACTATGGAGACATAGTATATGGCTCGGCACCCCAAACCCACTTTAGCAAACTTGACACCCTCTACAATTCGATATGCTGTTTTGTTCTCCAATGCAACTACAACACACATGACTGCGAAATGCTCAAAGAACTAGATTGGTCATCACTTGAGTCTAGGCGCAAAGTTCACCTTTCCTGCCTTGCCTTCAAATACTTTCTGGGTCTGCTGCCCATCTATCTGAACAAGCTGCTCACCCCTACCACATGCAGCACTTATCATCTGAGATCAGACTCCAAAAGACTGTTCATGGTCCCAATACTCAACAAAGTATCCAGCCGCCCCTTCTTCTCTTACCATGCACCACAAAACTGGACCAACCTACCGGAGACTGTCACATCCACCACCAGTTTAAGTTCTTTCAAAGCTAAGGCTGTCTCACATTTTAATCTGGTCTGTAACAGTTATATACGCCTATAATATATATTATCTCTAACTGTGTATGCAATGTCTTGTATATAATGTATACCATGTTCACTTATGTAACTGTATTTGTAACCATGTATTATTTGTCTTAACTCTGTGCCCAGGACATACTTGAAAACGAGAGGTAACTCTCAATGTATTACTTCCTGGTAAAATATTTTATAAATAAATGAACCATCCATCTCAGGGGAGCCTCCACAGAAGCAGGCATGTCTGAGATAGACAAACAGAGACATCAACACCAGAATAGCTCTAGAGGGTTCTGTTTGCATTATCTGCAAGCCTGAGCACAATGCCAATATACTCCATGCCTAGCCCCATTCCGGACCATCCCCACTCCCTCCTAAGTCTGCAATGTTCATAATACGTTTAAGAAAATGTATGTTTGGCTTTTTCTTTTGCTGTATTGTTTACTTTAATGCATTTGTTCTGTGGCTGGAGTCTGGTGTGATTGTCATACAGGTATTTTTATTATTTTAAATGGAAATGGGTTAGGTGGGCTATAGTTACTTAGTACTTTAACCCCTTACTAACTATGGCAGCTATTAAGGCATAAATAGTGAATGCCTTCATCACCACTTTGGTTAATAAGATTTAAAATATATTTCTCAATTCAAGATGCAAAGTGTCTATTGCAATTCAATATATTCCTAGCATCTTCGATAGGAATTGAGCTGCATTGTTAAACGGAAATACTGTCATTTGTCTGTTTTCCTCACTAAGTATTTTCTTTATATCCAATGCTACTTTAACCCAATCCTTACTGCACTTCTTTCTGGCATACTCTGTAGAAGAGGTTATCCACTTTTATTTTATTATGTGCTGTATAAATACTATTATCTGACTTCTAAAACTTTGTATAGCTTTCCATATAAATGCTGATGGGACATCTCAGGTGTCATTATTTAAATACTATCCACCTATTATGCTTTGTATGTTAGAAACATTATCCAATTTAGAAGCACAGCTGGGACTTACACTATTTGCTGTATAATTTGCATTTTATTATGGAAACCTTTGCACATGGGGAAAAAAAATTGAGAGCACATTGCTAGTATTATCTCCATTTGTTTCCAGATTAGCCTAAACCTGCATATCACATATTGAATTCTACAATATATGCAAAATCTGTGAATATGTTTTGTACTGCTATTTTAAGAAAATAGTTCAAAGACCAGTGATCTTTATTTCTTGAAGGACATTTTCTAGAAAATACCGAATAGACCCAAAAGGTTGAAACAGCTGTCTGGCTACCGCTTCTCGGCCTTTTGGCTAAGATCGAGTGTATGGTCTGTCCTTCCTAGGATGGACGTTGTAGAAATACACTTGATTCGATGGTCAAATTGGCCAGAAAGAGGAACTAGTAAGCCCAGGCTTTTTAGTTCGTTGCACCCCAGGGATGGTAAACCTGGTGGAGTACATTGGTCGCTGCACCTTCGGGTTGTGAGGAACAGGAGACGGAGTTGGGACACTAGGCTTCGGCTGAAGACCCACTAGAACTCGGACCCTTTTGCCTGGCATTCTGACCGAGAACAGAACGAGCAAGAGGAGCCTGATTCTTCGGATGAAGACTCCATGTAACATGCCAGACATCTTATGGGTCCTCGTTGCTGAAGACACACTGGATAGATCAAGGACTGGACCGATCTTTGGAGAGGACTGTCACAAGTAGGGAGCACCTGGTACCCTCTGTGGACCACGAGGCACTTTTTTTTCACTATCACCGGCCGGGCTTACAAAAAGAAGAAAAAAAATAGGGTTAATGTCATGATATTTCAGGAAAATACTGCACTATCTTCAAATAACCTGAGGTTATTTAAGTTTTTGGAGTTACTCGCATCCAGACCCAAAAATAGGGTTTTTGGAGAAGAGGGAGACCAAATTAGAAGAGGGTCCTTTACTTATATATCTCCACTTGGTGAAATACATGTTAACACACTGGAAATACTTGGGAAATATGCAAATTTAAATAATTTGAATATATTTTACATATTAAAATCTACATATATTCCAGGTACCTCAGGTGTGTACACCTTTATCTCCTAAGTAGAGCATATGTTCATCTATTTGGAGGTATATAAGTCAATGGGCTGTCTCCTAAAATTATCTCTATCCTTTTCAGCAAAAGCTCTTTCAGGGTTCAGCTGGTTATAACGCCAGAGTTAGATATTATTATTATTATTTTGTAAATAAACAGAGTGACAATACCAAATAAGGGCAAACGAGCAAACCGTTATAAAAACTAATAAGGGCCCTCCTCATGCAAGTATACAGTTTAGAAGGAATTAGGGACTTTGTTGAAACAAAAGGTAAAGTGGCTGCTCATTGTGAGACGGACTATGCCTCAGGGTGGAATATGGTCAAGCCGCACAGCTGATCCCATCAAGGTTTGGTGGTGTGAATGTTAGGGGTGTTAGATAGCGTGAAGTTTGGTGCAGCCGCACAGCAATAGGGTGAAAGCCAAATAGGCTTCCTTGAAAAGGTGAGTTGTCAGGGAGTTTTCTAAATGTCTGAAAGTTAGGGGAGAGTCTTATGGTACATGATAGAGAAGTGGCACAGTGAGTGAGGTAGATGAGTCTGGCAGCAGCATTTTCGATGAATTGGAGCTGGAACAGGTGGACAAGGAATGCCAGCTAGGAGGGGATTGCATTATAAAGACGAGACAAAATGAGTCAGTGAATTAGGATTTTAGTTATCATGAATGAGATAAGGGCATATCCTAATGATATTTTGAAGATGGAGATGACAGGACTTAGGGAGTGATTGAATGTGAGGAATGATACTATAGAGAGGGCTGAGTCAAAGATGAGCCCTAGGAAGCGAGTTTAGGGTGTTGACATTGTGGTATTATTCACAGTGGGGGAGTGTGTGGGTGTAGTGGTAGCATGTGAAGATGGGAAGGAGTATCAGTTCTGTTTTTGACATGTCAAGTTTCGGGTAACGGTGGGACATGTAGGAGGAGATAGCGGAGAGACAGTTTGTGACACAGGACAAGAGAGGGGGAGAAGACAGGGGAGAAGAGATACATTTGGTGTCATTGGCATAGAGATGATACTGAAAGACAAAAGATTGTATTAGTTCACTAAGAGAAGAGGGCCAAGGACAGAGCCTTGTTGGGCCCTAACTGAAAGAGGGAGTGAAGAGAACCAATAGAGGGCAGCATCATGGAGGACAATGGAGTGGAGATTGTGCAGAAGGGGATGTTCAACAGTGTCAAAGGCAGCAGAGAAATCTGGGAGAATTATTTGGGTGAAGTAACCCTTAAACTTAACTCTGAGTACATAGTGTACTATGTACTATGTACTCACAGTTAAGTTTTAGGGTTACTTCACCCAAATCTCCCGGATTTCTCTGCTGCCTTTGACACTATTGATCATCCCCTTCTGCACAATCTCCACTCCATTAGTAGGTAATTGATCACTTTCTTTAGTGCTGTCTCAGTGGACTGTAGAGGATAGAGGATGGAAATCAGATAGCAGGGAGTTGGAGGAGAGAAAGTGAGTCAATCAGCTATAAGCCACTCAAATAGTTTGGAGACAAAAGGGAGAAAAGAGATGGGGCAGTAGTTAGAGGGAGGCTGGGTCACGAGAGGGTTACTTTAACATGGGCATGATGAGTGCATGTTTAAAAAAAGATGGGAATATACTAGCGTTGTGAGGGAGGTTAAAAAGGTGGGTTAGGGTAGGGCTTAGTGTGCCAGAGAGGAAGCAGAGGAGATGTGAAGGGATAGAATCAAGGAGGAAGGACGTATGGTGAGATGCTGAGAGGAGCATGAAGACCTCATATTCAGTCACAAGGGGAAATGGAACAGGTGGAAAAATAGGATGCGCTTCTAATCACCTTAATACATGATATTTATAATATAATGCATATATTTACTTATCACTATATCAGATCTCAGCAGCCGACTTGAGAAGAATCTATACCTTCATATATAGTTATCATGCAAAACAATATATGTGATAAAGAGTGACCAACATATATAAAACGTGACTTTCCCAATTCATTAGTGATAGGTTATTAATGGTGAATATAAATTTGAATCAACATAAAAACTGCTGCTCTAGAGGCCCAATAGAAACATCCTAGTCGTTCTTCACAAATCTTCTCACAAAAATGGAGAGGGCAGGTTTCCAGCTCCGATATTCAGCATACAAAAGAAAAGTGTACACACACACACACACACACACACACACACACACACACACACACACACACACACACACACACACACACACACACACACACACACACACACACACACACACACACTCTCTCACCACACACACACACTCTCACACACGTAGGATATTGCATGGATTGTTCCTTTCAAATGTGAACTCACATATTTGAGCACTTAACCATGCATACTGTATACAGAAATAACATGGTGGTATCAGAACTCTTTGCTCAGAAAGTGATATCACCACAGCTTCTTTGAAATGAACAGCATTGTCTGCAGGTCTCTCAGCTATCCTCCCTCTCCAGTCTGCTAGTAAATCAACTCCACAAGTTTCACTTTTCAGCTTCATCAGGACTTTGACAATTTGGACTCTAGGAAAACCTTTTATACTACTGTACTTGCTAACTGATTGGTTATTTTAAACAGTTAACCACTACTAGTCTCTTATATTCTTGAAAGAAAGCATATATGATAATACAAAAAAAACTGAACTGGCATTTCAAAACATTACATTTAGCAAAAATATAGGTTTATACAAATATATTCATAATACAAAATACATAATACAAAAGTTATGCAAATTGTTATAAAAATAGTAACCATATTGTGCAAAGAATTTAATTTTATCACAATTCTTACAAAAAATGGTTAGGAATACCAAATTACACAATTATTTAACATTTTGATACATCCAATAAAAATGAGAACTGCCTAAACAATACATAAATTACCTCAATATATTCTAAAACTACAATTATTGGGCAGAGAAGAAGCGAAAATAAAACACAAGATTAGAGTAAGAGGACGTGCGCAGAGGTATGCAAGGGAGACTTGTTAAGGTGAAATTAAATAAGGCTTTTATTGCGCCTGTTCCTTTAACATAAGAAAAAACATCCAAACATATTAAAAAAGGGGTCAAACAACGCTTCTGTTAAACTTGGGAGTATTTCTAGTGAAACCTATGCAGTCCACAACTCCCTTTAGATAAGTATGTCTCCCAGCCCCAAACATATATCTTGATATGTGCAGATATACCAAAAGTCTTATAAATGAAAGTCTTATCTGTTTCTTGTAGTTAGAGGGAAAGTCTTCTCTGTTCCTGGGTTGCTGCCTTTTTCCTCAGGCTATGTCAGCATTCAGGTTTAGAGGTTCTTTCCCCTGTGTCTTGCAGGCAGCGTGCTGTTTCTTCTGGCAAGCGTCAAGACATCTGTCCCTATGCTCAGTCCCACTACTTTTGAGACTCAGGAACAATCTCCCTTCCTGTCCAAAGACAGGCTTTTCTAAGAAACCTAATCAGGCACGTGGTGTTGGTTAATTGACTACCAGCAGTTAACCACCACACTGCTGGATTAGAGGCACATTTCCTGAACAGGGATAACTCCCCTGTTACAATTAGATGCACGGATAGTAATATATTGATGTTTTTTTCACAAAGATAATAGCAGATGTAGCAATGTGCCCTGGCTATATGCTCTGCACCATAAGTCCTGGTAAGGAGCAGGCACTGTTGGGGTTAAATTCCTTTCACATGGGCCAGCATGTGAGTCTCCTCCCTGGAGTGTTAATTTGATCAGTCTCCAGGTGCAGGCTGGGGACCGTTGGAATATATGCCAGAGAGGAGGAGGAAGGGGGAAAAGGGGGGGGCAGAGGAGGAGAAAGGGGGGATCACCTGAGGAGTGCTGCCCCTTTTACCAGAGCTGAGGAGTGGGACCCTCCCCTGGTATAAGAGATGGCTCCCTTCTAAATTTAGAGAGTTCACCCAGTGCAGCCTGATCCTTAGGGAGTAGGTTCTGATTCTACCCTGCCCATCAGGGGATTGGGAGGTAAGAGATTAACCTCAGGGGCCTCAAGCCTCTGGGGCCTAGTTTAGGGAAGAAGCATGCAAGATGGGAGGGATGTGTTCTGTGAACATCTGAAGAATAGTACCTCTCTTGCATGAGAGGCTGAAGGAATGCATGAGCTGGTCCAACAATAAAATCAGGTTGTACTATTCCTGGCTTCTCACTGACTCACTACAAAGGTTCCCTGCCCCTGCCAGAGGTCTGTAGGATGGAGATACTGCACCTTCCTGAAAGCCTCACCTATTGTCTCACTCCCTACTACATCTGCGGAGACTCAGACCTCCTGAGAACCAACGGGTATGCACCACTGCACCACTAACACTCTATATACCAGCAGATCTCCCTGATGGGGAGGGGGGGATAGAGGGGTTACAAAGACATAATAGCAAAGGTGTAACAATAATACAGTCAAAATATAAAAAATAATAAAATATACCAACATTCTATACAAATATTATCTTGTTCAAGATGGCAGACATAAGCTTCCCTGAGGGGAAGTTACGTCCTTCAACCATGAGTAAATACGAGCTCTGTAACAGACCAGGCAGATCCATTTAAGGCCTGAATTGCTGCAGCTTGTACTATGGATAAAATCTGCCTCCTCTCTGTGAAATGGATGGGTCTTGCTGTCTACACTGGCAATGCCGTGTAAAAACTCAGGGAGGCGTTTGCGAGCTGTTGTCTTGGAATTCTAATACCTTCGCGGTTCAACCTACGTCATTACACAGTCTGTGTGTGCGCGCGCAGTAATTCTAAATTTGCATATTTAAAGTATACATGCATTTGCAGTGCTGTTCTGAAGTACAGTATGTCTCAGTATGTCTCATTTGAAAATTGTTGAAATGCGTAGGCGTGTACTGTACTGTAACAGTGTCACATTTCGGCATATACAGCGCTCTCCCCTTGCTCAGGATAATTAACTGCACTGCAGGGTATTTCAACTTCTTATCTTCTCTACAATGCAGTACATCTCTCCAACACCATTCCTTTGAATGTGTGTCTGGTTTCAATCACATTCATGCTTGACAGCAGGAATTTACCGCGCATGCGCTTGTAACTTCGCCCACCACTGCTTGCTTGCCTGAGTGACCAAACAAAAATTAAAAAAAAAAATTATTGTAATTTTTTAATTTTTTTTTCTCCACAAGCCTGCAAAAACCATCTTACTGTATTATGATATCCAATCTGTGCTGTAGCTTTTGACTGCGACCCTGTGCGTTTGACTGCACATGGTTGATTTGTGTGCTTTTTACGTACTGTATTTGGGGGTGTATTATTATGATGAACTGCCTTTTGAAATTAAAGTATGTCTTTAGCTTTGAACTTCATGCAGCTGTACCCTGTAGCCCCCTCCCCCACGAACGCTAGCTCAAGGATTTGAAATTCCACAGAGTCGTTAATTTTCTGAATCTTGCCATTGTGTTCTTAATCCGTCCATAGCCGAGCTCCAAAGCCTCACTGTGCCTGCGTGTAATTCTCTTTGAGACGGGAGCTTTGAGGCTTTGTTTACGGCAACGTTTTGGAAAATCCCTTCTCGAATTTGATTTGCACAGAGCCTCACTTGATATTATAATAATAATAATAGCATGTTTTTGTATAGCACTGCTAGCTCCCCTGCTTCAAACTGTCAGTGCCACTCTGTCTTTTACTCACTGAGCCAGTCCCTCTCATATTACGATATTCAATCTGTGCGTTTGCCTGCACATGGTTGATTTCTGTGCTTTTTATGTACTGTATTTGGGGGTTGTATTTGGGGGTTTATTGATGAAATTATTATGATGAACTGCCTTTTGAAATTACTGTACTCTACTCTACAATATGTAATTTCTTTGAACTGCTGCACAACTAATCCTTCATCCCTCCCCCATGCACACACAAACTCTTTTCGACAGGCACCTCCACAGAGTCATTAATTTTCTGAAGTTAGTCATTGTGTTTTTAATCCGTCCCTAGCCGAGCTTCAATTGCCTCACTGCACCTGCGTGTACTCTAATCCTCTTTGAGATGGGAGCTTGCTGCTTACTGCGCATGCGTCACCCAACCCCCCTCTCCACAGAGTCATTAATTTTCTGAATCTTGCCATTGTGTTCTTAATCCGTCCATAGTCGAGCTACAAAGCCTCACTGCGCCTGCGTGTAATCCTCTTTGAGATGGGAGCTAGCTGATTACTGCCCCCAACCCCCCCCCCAACCATTTGAGGCTTTGTTTACCGTAACGCTTTGGAAAATACCTTCTCGAATTTGAAATGTAAATCTGATTTGCACAGCATTGTGAGAATTGAGAGTTAAAAAACCATTAACTGATTCATGTTGTTTTGTCATTCATTCTTATTCATTGGTGTACTATGGGTGTGTGTGTGGGGGGGGGGGGTGTTATCAAGGATTATGATTAGCAGGAATGTAAATAAATATTTATTTTATTTTATCAGGAACCAAAAAATATAAATATAAAAATAATCATGAATAATACATAATGCAGTCTTTATTAAGTTCTTCTGGCAGATTGAAATTGGATAAACATTTAGAAAACATTTGTAAAACATGGGGAAACATGAATAATGCACATTTATAAGAATTTTATTTAATAATATATACTGTAATGTATAATATATATATATATATATAGTAATATTATTTTTTCCGTCTTTATCTTGTTCCTCATTCTGTGTACAGTACAGTAGTTCATTGAGAGAAGATAGGTTTTGTGTACATCATTACTGCTGTTTATATACTGTACATTTGACTGTACAAACAGATTAGACTGGACACAATACCCCACCTCCCCCCAGGCCACCCTTTTTTCCTGAAACGACAAGAAAACAAAAATTACTGCAGTTATGTGCGTACTGTATTATGGCATTGTGTGATGTGTAGTACTACTGTACATGGCTGGTGCTGCTTTCTCTGGAAAGAAAAAAATTGAGCAGTTAGTAGGCAGTTACTGTAGTACTGTCAAACTATTCTATACTGGAACTACTGTATACTCTGACTACTGTTAAATACTATATACTGTAACCTGATGGCTGGTGCTGCTTTCTCTGTAAAGAAAAATCTGTAACTACTGTATACTCTGACTATTGGTAAAGAAAAAAATCTGTGCCATACTTACCTGTATCATACTGTACTTACAATACTACAGCACAGTACTACTTTCCTGATGCTTGCCCATTACGCGCGATCACAATGGGCAGCACAGTAAGGCTACACTAGTAAAGTACAGTGCAGAAGGCTACATTATATTTGATAAATTTTACCTTCAAAGATGACAATGCATCCTGGTCCACGCCTAGAGATGGCACCCCACACATGCAGCTTCACGGGGTGTTTTGGCCACTGCTTCAAAGATATGTGGCCTTTTTTGTGGAATGCAAAGCTTGCAAATCTCTCCAGCGACACAGTAGACTCATCAGTGAAGATGCAATCCTGGAAAGTTTCCCCACTGTCGATCCATGCCTTGGCCTGGACCACTCTTTTGATTTTGTTTGCGTCCCTTATCATGGGGTACGCTCTGTAATGACAAGGAATAAATAATTTTAGCGGTACAGTACAGTTTCCTAAACAACACTTTAACCTCCTGTACTGTCCAGTACTAACCTCACACGTCCATATTTCCATCCAATGCTGCGTCTCATCTTCTTTATGCTGGTCTCGGATACAGTGAGATTGTGATTTTCCTGCAGAGTGTATCTGACCCTTAATGCACTCTTCTCATCATTCTCCTCACTTATTTTGTCCACCAGAAGAGTTGTGTCCCTACAATGTAAAGAAAAACAATCCGGTATGTAAAAACATTAGAGACAGTAGATCAACAGGATACAATATATTGTAATATGCAGCAATATAAAAAATATATATACTGTTGTAATATAAATAGAAAAAATATATATACTGTTGTAATATAAATATAAATATACAAAATATATATACTGTTGTAATATAAATATAAATAGAAAAAATATATATACTCTTGTAATATAAATCTAAATATACAAAATATATATACTGTTGTAATATAAATCTAAATAGAAAAAATATATATACTGTTGTAATATAAATATAAATATACAAAATATATATACTGTTGTAATATAAATATAAATATACAAAATATATATACTGTTGTAATATAAATATAAATATACAAAATATATATACTGTTATAATATAAATATAAATATACAAAATATATATACTGTTGTAATATAAATCAACAGAAATAACAAAAATTTTAGATACAGTACTGTAGATGTACAGTACATTTTTTGATATAATTTTTTTTAAGTTGTATAAATATACTTACGCGTTAGTTACCCTTGGTGCCCTTTTGCGTTCTCTGTTTTTTCCATGTGCATGATAGCTCACAGTGGTTGCTGGCACAACGAGGCCAGAAGTTGCTAACCAGCGTTGGATAGCAGCAATTCGGTGTCCGCTCATGTACATCTCCTTAATTCGCATGCTGAGATCCTTGGATATCTTTTTAACAACCATTGCTGCGAGTAGAAAGAAATACAAACACAAGAATGTATATTCGATGTTTAGTCGATGTGTATTCAATGTGCAGTGAATCCACAAAATGGATGGTGTAGTTATACGGTAATGACTCACATTAGAGTACGCCCACTTTCAACACCTGTACCTCGCTGTCATGCATAAAAGGTTACACACTTTGCATTGCCCACCACTTGATGATCTTTATCTGAATTTGCCCTTGTTCAGATATTGCATTATGCCATCTGCTTCCATGGATCAACCCCGATTCTACGGACGCAGGAACCCACTCGCCTCTGCCGTGCTTGTCATGCAGAAAAGCGAAAGGCGGTTGCCGTTTCCACGCCAAGGCAAAAGCGAAAGGCTAAGGCCAATAAAGAAAACCTTCTGCTGACCCCAAAGGCTAAGGGTTTTCATAGACGTCAGCCTTATTATGTCAAGAAGATATACGGTGATGTACTCTCGACGCAAAACGAATGGCAGCCAACCCATCGAATTCGCAGTCCACTTCCTCACATACGCTTCGACGACTCTGCCGCCGTTGTCCCAGGAAAACTTCAGCCCATCTTCTCCACCCCTCATCCTCGACGCTGCCACCGCCCTCCCGGAAACCCACAGGCCATCTTCTCCAGTTCTATCCGACGACGCTGCCTCTGAAATCCACGGGTCAATTTCTTCTTTGCTCTTAGACGACTCTGCTTCTCGCCCGGAAATCCAAAGGTCACTTTCTCCATCCCTCTTCGATGACGCTGTCGCTTCTCCTCTACCGGATATCCACAGGTCACCTCCTCCACCCTTCTTCGACGACGCTGCCGCTTCTCTCCATGGAACCCCCATCTCATCCTCCGTTGCACCCATCCACCCAGGTGTGCACACGCCATGCACAAGAAGCAGCTCGTTAGACCGGATGCTGAATGGGATAACTGTAGATCTCCCCGGGAACTCTATAGTGCTAGCAAAGATAGATTTGCTTCTGGAGACCATGCTAAATGTGGAGCAACGGATGCTACATATGGATCAATGGATGATACATATGGATCAACGGATGCTAGACATGGATCAACGGATGCAACATATGGATCAAAGGATGGATCGACGGATGGAGAAGATAGAGGCTGACATAGCGGGTATACATAATTTGCTCGGTGTTAATGCCCCTGTTTCCCCGACGCCGGAGCAGGGGGGTGACATGGATGTGATGAATGGGAGCATCGACCCCCTTCCATCCCCAAGTGCACCCCCTCCACCAGAAGATGTAGTGTACATGTATGCCGCTGAGGAGGACATGACAACCCCGTCAAGACCACGCCAGGAGACAACACGGTGACCAAGACCGGAGGAAAGCTTCCTCCCAGACAACCTACCATCGCCCGTCGCCTCAAGCACACCCGCTCCCAGAAGACCTACATTCACTCGCATCGATACGGTGCCCGACATCACCCTGTGCGATCTGCCACCGGCGCTCAGGGAGAAGTATAGGGTGATGAGTGCTGGTGCACCCCACAAGTATGGAAATAAAGAAATGACAGCGCAAAAAAACCATAGTGTAGTAAATTTAAAAAACTATTTATAAGGTGGGGGTGAGTGTTGCACGTACATCAATAAAAAAGGTTAACAGCATGACATGTTAGGGACATGTTACCACTTGGCGGGGACAGCAGGACACGGGCAGAAGTATCTTGGACGTCCTCCCTCTAGCTGCTGGTATCCAGGAGCGGTGTATGCAGCTCCACTTTGGGGAACCTTCCCGTGTGCTGAAGGTACTCCAGCCGGTGGTTCAGAAGGGGTGATCTCCTAGTCACTTCCGGGTTAGTCCAAGCTTACGTCTGACGTCATCTGGCGGCGTCTCTCAGCCGGTCGCGTCTTTAGTGCGTCTCTCCTCAATGATAGCTTATCGAGTGGTTGGATAAGTCCCGAACAAGTCCCACATAGAACAAGTGCCAAATATAAAGCCACAATGGGAGTAGATAAAGAAAATAAAGGAACGCGCCCTCTCCTACGCGTTTCGTACTTTCGTACTTCTTCAGGGAATCATACCCCACAAGTATGCCTTGTTACTTTTTAAGCACCATGTTCCCTACTCGTTGTACTGCGACTGGGCCTTCAGAGTGAACTACGAAGGAAATCGCGTAAAAAAGGCGCTTCCTGCCAATTTAAGAAAGACCATTTTGGATGAAATGAGGCGCTTTTATCCAATTACAGATCCTGTAATGAAAGGCGTTCGAGACTGCATTAATGGCGTTTTGCGCCATGCAAGGAATCGGCCATGGACGGACAATGTGGTGGACTTTCTGGTTTAATCACGGGAACTGTAAGACCATACTGTTGTGCTGAACTGTGCTGTACATGTTTTGACCTGCTGAACTTAAATAAAGGAGATGTTTTGACCTGCTGTACTGTATTTAACTTACTGTTTTAACTTGCTGTACACACACACAGGACCTGCACACTGCCAGTCCAGTGTTCTTGATCATCCACGTCGATAGTTTGCAGCGGGACTAGTCCACCTGTAGTCAGCTGATGAGGCTAGAAATTGCTTAGGTATATGCAAGCTTCATCAAAACTGCACGCGAAATCCGGCTCAGGCTTTCTGGATAGACCGAAAGGGTTGTCACTGACGGTGCAACCGTTATTGGAAGCCGGTAGCGGTGCATTGCTTGGCAGTAGCTGTCGTTTCTTAGTTGGTTTTAACACGACCCTTCGCCTTTTGCCGTCTGCATGATCATAGATACAGGAAAAAGCCAGTGATACACACCAATACCCTCCAACAAATTGTGGCTCAATACGATAAAAACAGGGATCGCTGCATAATCTTTTCCTTATTTTATTTTTCGCTTCCACGTATGAGGAGCTGGCAAAAATTTGTAAAAGTCATAGTTTTCGATAAAATACTGATAAATTTGAACAACTGTTGCCATCTTATCATCTTATCATCTGTTTCATTAATTGCGGCCCATATCAAATACGCGTAACTTCTGTCGGGTTTTTGGAAAACGGGCTGCACTTGAACACTCATGGCGGGCGGCGGGTCTCTGGAGAATACTGTAACCGAAACTGGTCTTTGTCTTTCTTAAATATGAAAGCCTAAATTGATAAATTTTTGCAACCTCTTGCTTCAGTCTCAAGGCCAAGTTACAATAGCACACTGTGGTATATTTTTTAAACGAAACACCTGCAAGTCGACACATTACTGAAGCGCATGCGCATTACAATTCATGAATATCTGCCATCTGGCGGACACGCGAAGAATTGCAACCTATTAAATCCGAACCATTCTCAATAAATGCATCAACTGTGCGTCAACCGCGCATGACCCGTGCTGAGAACGCAAAAAGAATGCGGCATGCTCCAGGTGAAGTGCGTCGCATTCCAGGCAAAAGCCAGGGAAAAACCGGCAATGTGTTAGAATCAGATGCGCCGCAGCAGTACATGCTCTGGAGGTCATAGCGAGGGGATATATGCAGGTTATTACTCCTGATGAAGCGATTCTCTCAAAACGTGTTGGGTTGCAGGGACGTTGCTGGAGATGAGTTTCAGTGCCTTCACCTCTGGAAGCGAGCAGATTGGAAGTGGCGTAACGGGGCTACTGGAGGCATCCGCTGTGGTGAGACCATCACAGAGCATACAATCCAACTCCCCTTTACTATTTTGTATATTTTAGATGTGCTTCCCCCCTATCTGATCTGTATCCACACATGTGTAGTGTTTAATATGCCTTTCGAGTTAGCCATTAATTAAAGTATTTAGAAAATTTGAAAGTAGAAGAATGCATGTAATTATTATTTTTTATTATTTTTAAATGCATTATAAAGTATTAAGACTTGTTAAAAGTCAAGGAATGACTATAAAAGATCAAATACAATAGTTATTTTTTATTCAGAGATAGACCCATATAAATAAGACATCAGGATTGCTGAACGACATTATCATCAAGTCAGAAGTTTATCCCTACTCTGATTGGCTCTAGTACCATGTGACAGGCTTTCAATGACGTCACATCCGCTCTCCCCCCAAGCCTCTGTCACATGGTATACTAGAGCCAATCAGAGTTGGGATGGAGTTCCCACGCTCTGATTGGCTACCGTACCATGTGAGGCCGGCCATGTTTCTTTTAATGACATCATCTTAAAGGCAATTGAAGCAAAGCCATTCTGATTGGCTGTGCTTTCATTGCCTTTAAGTGACGTCATCATTTTTTTTTCTCGGCCAAAACACATGGTTTTCACGGGCCAATCAGGCCCGTGGGAACCATGACGAAAATGTGACGTCATAGGCCTTTAAAAGCCTATGTCGTCTTATTTTGAAGGCAGACGCCGAGGAGGAAGGACCTCCTACAGAAGAAGAAGGCCAGGGCGTGGCCGTAGAAGACATGAAGACCCCGGAAGAGAGCCGCAGATAGAAGAAAGAAGAATACAGATGAAGATGGATTACAAATAGAATTGTGGATTGTTTTGGATTTTTATTTTAATGTTTATTATTTTATGGTTTTTTATTTTATGGGTTCCTGTGCGTGGTGGATTGGTTCGAGAGTAAGCTGTTCAATGGGAGTCGGTGAGTGGGTCAAGTAATGGTAAGTGAACTAAAGAAATGTATTTTATTTAACTTGTTCTTTTTTTAAAGCTTTTTTACATGTGTATTTATTTATTTTTGGTATATAATTTCTTGCCACTGTATGTATGTATATATGTACTGTATGTCTAGATCAATATATACATACAGGGTAAGAAATGATGTTGTTTTAAAAGCTTGATTTGCTGGGTTTTAAATTATTTTGGCTATGCTGCTATGCATAAATGTGTGTGCCATGTATTTTACAATTAGATAGATGTAATTTTTGCTATTGTATGGTGTACTTTAGGTCAGGGTGAGGCTTGCTTTTGTATATTGTATTCTTGTTGGTACTTATATTTTTTCAGAGGATAACTTGTTCTGTTCAACGATTGAATTAGTTAATTGTTTAATTGTTAGGGATGGAATGTAAATTGTTTAGGGATTTAATTAATGAATGCTAATTGATTTGTGGTTACTGGATTGGTTTAAATAGTATACTTGTTTGGATGTATTGGTATTTTGTTTGGAATATGTTATTGTTAACATTCATTTGCAGAATGTATATTGTGCATAGATTGTATGCATCATGTATACAATGTAAATGCAATGTTTTCAGTGGCATTTGTGGCTTTTGATTGGCATTTGAGGATTTTGATTGGAAGATCAGATTGGATTATTAAAGGAAATGGATTTTATTGTAGTGTGTCTGTATGGAGAAGTGGTATTTGTAGTACAGCATGTTTTTGATAACCCTTCTACATTTATTTGTATATTGGTTCATCATGTATGTGTGTATATATATATATATATATATATATACAGTGTTCGACAAACCTATACATTTGCTCGCCCCGGGCGAGTGGATTTAACCCCCGGGCGAGTAAATATTGGCCCAAGCAGCACACGTTTGGTACTAGGTGGCGAGTAGATTTTGTGGTGATTTGTCAACCACTGTAAATATATATATATATATATATATATACAGTGTTTTTGGTGATTTGTCGACCACTGTATATATATATATATATGTAACCCTAATTCCCCTCCCCCCCCAAGACTCATCGGTGGTGTCTAGGGTGCGTGAGGGCAGATTACATGCGTCGTGGTGGTGCATATCTGTGAGGAACAGGAGGGCCTGAGCTTCCCGCGATGTTATGGGGAGCCAGGACCAGGCTTCTGTGGTGGTAGCCTCCATCTTCTATACTCCCAGGAATGTGGGATAGGACCTGTATAGAAGAACCCCCTCGGTCCCAGGGTAATGGCTTCCAACTCACACACAGTCTTTGGTAAAAAGGATTGTCTCTTTATTGGCAGATCAGCGACTCCCAAATGTAGTGGCTTCCAGCAGCCACAACAACAACAGCAAAGCCTTGCTAATTACTCCGCTCTCCTCCAATACAGATCTTTCCTCCTCTCCTTCCCTCCAAGTCTCTCCTCTGACAGGATGCTCTAGGCTGGGGCGTCAATACCCCGCGGCCCACCTCCGAGGTTATCCTCGCGGTGGGGATTGGATTCTCCCCATCAAACCAGGCAGGGGGTGAGGGGCATTGGTCCACCGGGTCTATACTGCTAGCAGCTCTACTCAAAGTGGCTGAGTCTCTCCACTCCTCTCTCTGCTCCTGCACGATGGTACAGGTGAGACCGCCTGTCTCCTCCAACTCCTTGGACCGATCAGCAGGACTCACTAACTCAGACCGCCAAACGAGACTCATCACTTACCGGAGTTGGTTGCTAAATATAGAGTCAGCCCCACCCCTCATGATGTCAGCAGAACCTCCCCTCTGTCTCACGCCCGCAGCAGAGTCAGAGGCCTGCATCTACCAATCAGGACAGGGCTTGGAAGGGGGGAAAACCAATGATTATTACTGGTGCCTGATCTTAACAGGACTTACCACAGTAGAAGGAAGATAGGTATAGCCTGTGCTGTTTACAGGGGGCTATATATATATATATATATATATATATATATATATATATATATATATATATATATAGTTGCATGATGAAGCCACAGTACAAATGAATGGGTGAAGGGTGGGTATCGGGCCAGTGTGGCTTAACCCCTTAATTACCTTTGCGGTTATTATCCAATAAGGTGTTTAAGGGGTTAATTGATATCTGAAAGTAATTGCAATGTATTGGCTATGTATTGGCTATGTATTTTGTGGGCAACGAAAGACAAGGATGTTGCTAGCGACAGGGGCTTCTTATTGATGAGGTCAGTAGTACTTTATTTATTTTAATATGCTAGTTAATTGTTTTTAATAATGGGCAAATAATCTATTATCCCTATCTGGATAATAGTTATTTTGCACATTATTGTACTGTAGGTGTTGGGGAGGGGGGGGGAATGTATGTATTGAATGTATAGGCCAGGTTTATTTTTTTTACATTCAGGGTTGGTTCCTTGGTTCTGCGTGAGACCTCTGGAGACCACCTGCGGTCTCCTCGGGTATCTCACGGGTATCAGGCTGGTGGTTCCACGGGTGACACCTGCGGGGATGAAGCGGTGGTCCCACATCTGTGGGGGCACCGCAGACCCGTAGTCTATGTGGCCCACGGTGACCCAAGGAGATCACCTTGGGGCCATGGTGCTTGGCGGGACCCACCAACAGGCCTCCAGAACCTGTGTGAAACAAGTTGCTGGTACCCTGTAGGTCTGTCAGGTGACCCGCAGCCCGCCGGGGACTTGCGTGGGGCTGGGGTATGAACCCTGTGTGTAAAAGAATAAATCAGGTATTTATGGGGGGGCACAGGGGGTGGGTAATGTATTTAATAAATATAATGATGCTTATTGTGGGGCTGTGTATTGTTTTTATTGTGGGTACTAGGGGTGGGGGGAGAGTGTATTGGCCCCAAGGGTATGTGGGTAGGCCTCCCTTGTGGGTAGTGGGTGAGGGTGGTTTGGCCTCACGGGGTGGGGGGGTTAGTGTGGGAGGGTATGTAGGCCTCCCGAGTGGTGGGTGAGGGTGGGTTAACCCCTTAATGACTGCAGCCTTCATCGTGGCAGCCGGACATGGGTGAGTGCTATATGTATTTAATGTATTGATTGGTGTATATGTATTTAAAATGGGCACATTCACTATTATCCATTTGTGGCCATTACTATTCTGTATGTGTTAAGGGGGGGGGGGGGTTATTTATTTATAAGTATGTATGTGTTTTGACATTAATTTGGGGGGGCACATAATTGGTACTGCAAGCCTGCGGGTAACACCCGAGGGCCCCCGCTGGCCTATAGTATCATTGATGTGCATATATGTGTATGTTAGGGGTTATAGGGGTTGTTAGGTTAATATATATATATATATATATATTTATATTTATTTATTTATTTAGATATATTTATTTATTTATTTAGTGTGGGGCTGTTGTGTGTGATTTTTGTATATTGTGGGTAGCGGGGGTGGGTGAAGGGGGTATTAGCCCCAACGGTGGTTGTTTAGGGCTTGCGGGTGGGCAGCGGGAGGCCTTAACCCCTTCATGACCGTAGCGGTATTAACTGCTACGGTCGTGAAGGGGTTACGTGCACCCGCAACCCCCCCGCAAGCCCTAAACAAACAACAAGGGCCAAATACCCCCTTCACCCACCCCCGCTACCCACAATAAAGCTGGCACGGTGGGTTAACCCCTTCATTACCTTAGCGGTTAGCCGCTAAGGTAATGAAGTGGGCTTTACATTAATTTTTCCTGCCTCGGATACATGCCGGGGGGGCTCCGGTGCTGGTATCAGCTCCGGAGACCCCCGGCATCAGTCACAGGCAGGAAAAAGGCCTGATTGTTTCTAAGTGTCAACCTTGCCGATGCTCCACCATCTTGCCAAGTTTAGTTGGCGGGCTGGATTAGCGTTAAATTCTCAATTCTGGAGTGCCGATCAGCAGCGAAAAGCTGATCGAGGCTACTAGAATACAGCCGATTTCAAAAAGTGCCGATAAGTCTAACCGTAATGGGCAAGTAGTACAGACCACATATTGTAAACCACATGGGCAAGATAGGAGATACACCAAAAAAGGACTCCTGCAGTTGATAAAGTCAGCCATTTTTTAAGTCTGGCCAGTCACAAATGAAGTGAAGACACCAAACTTATTGACATCAAAATTACAAGCATTCCACTTACTTCATTTATAGAAACATTTAGGTCTCATGGGTAACCATGGGTAAGTTCTGTAGCTTTCTAAGGGCACTAGGTTCCAAGTTATCCTTTAAATTCCCAGCATTTGTAAACACCAATTGTGGCTTATCTGGTAAAAAAAATCTTGTAAAAAAGTATCTTGTTTGAAGATATGACAATGTTTACATATTATTTGATGTATCTTGTGTGAATATTTATTGTAACACCTTATAAAAGGCATACAATAGACACAGTTTCTCTAGTTGCTGTTTGTTTAATCAAATTTGTTCTGTCAAGTACCAAAACCTTGTCTGGTTGAATTAGGCAAGGTTTGTAATTCTTCTCCTCAAATCTTTTTTCTAGAATAGACGCCTGTTCTTTAAAAGTATCCATATCTGAGCAATTTCTTCTAATACGTGTACATTGTCCATAGGGGATGTTAGACAATGGTGACAGCTCAGGTTGAGAATAAAATTATTGCATCCACTTCTTTAAAGTGCATTTTAGTATGGATCTTAACTTTGTCAATATAAATAACAAGATCCAAAAAGGAAATGGATGTGCTGTCAAAATTAGAAGTAAAACTTAGATTTAATTCATTAATATTAAGAAACCCTAAGTAGGCCTTGAGGAGAGACTCCTCTCCCTTCCAAATAAAAGTAATGTAATCTATAATGTAGCTAGTGGAGACCCTTAGCTGTAAAATTCAAAATGCCTCAGTTTATCCCCGTCGCCCCCACTCGTCCAATCTCTCCCTCACTCGTCCAATCTCTTCCCCGGTCCTCCAATCTCTACCCTGCTCATTTAATCTCTCCCTCACTCATCCAATCTCTCCCCCACTCGTCCAATCTCTACCCTGCTCATCCAATCTCTACCCCGCTCATCCAATTTCTCCCCCACCTCGTCCAATCTCTACCCTGCTCATCCAATCTCTCCCCCGCTCGTCCAATCTCTACCCTGCTCATCCAATCTCTACCCTGCTCATCCAATCTCTACCCCGCTCATCCAATCTCTACCCCGCTCATCCAATCTCTCCCCCACTCGTCCAATCTCTACCTTGCTCATCCAATCTCTCCCCCGCTCGTCCAATCTCTACCCCGCTCATTCAATCTCTACCCTGCTCATTCAATCTCTACCCCACTAATCCAATTTCTCCCCCGCTCATCCAACCTATACCCTGCTCATTCAATTTGTGATAACAGACTGCTAAACCCCCCGCCCCCAAGATCATCCAATCACTCCCACGCTCATCCAATCTCTCCCCAGCTCATCCAATCTCTCCCCCACTCATCCAATCTCTTCCCCACTCATCCAATCTCTACCCCGCTCACCCAATCTGTGCAACAGACTGCTAAACCCCCCACACCCCCTAGATCATTCAATCGCTCTCACTGCTGGAAACTCCTTACCCACTCATTCAATCTCTTCATGGGAAGCACTTTTCTTCCCATCCCAGATCTTCTGATCTTGGGCCTCTTTTTTTCCAAATAATTTAGTAATTTGTGATTGTAAATTTCTAATATCTTTTGTTCATTTGGGTACTGGGAGTGTTTGAAATAGGTACAACAGACGAGGAAGAAAGTTTATTTTTATGGACTGGATTCTGCCAATCCAGGAGATATTACATCTTGTCCATGCACTTATGTCATCTGTAAAGTTTTAATACGTTTGGGATAGTTCGGTTTGGAGATACACAACCCTAGGTATTTGATGACATGGGTTGCATTTAAAATCAACATGTGTGGCCAGTAGATTATTGCCTAACAGTTTTTACGTTGTTGGGCTATGTCTGTTCTTTTTTTTTTTTTCCACATATGCACCAAATGAGTGGACGACATCAGAACTTTAACAGGGGGCTGTTCTCCATATTGGTTAAAACCCCCACGACTGTTTGCACGCCAAGGAGTACTTTCCATATTCCTATTTGTGGCCAGTAGTTTAACCACTTCTTCCTCTTGGTTAATATTTAGGGGCTCTGATGTACTGCTATTTATTTTGAACTCCAAAGCTTGTGAAAATTTGAACGAATGCTAAACAGTTTTGGCAGCGAGTTCATTTGTCCACAAATAATGCTACTTTGAAAGTTAGATTTGTTTATTTATAAAATGTTTTACCAGGCAGTAATACACTGAGTGACCTCTCGTTTTCAAGTATGTCCTGCACAAAGTTATGATAGCTATATATGGTTGCATTCAATGAACAGGCATATACATTACATTTAAAGACATTTCATGAACAGTTGCCTGCCCCTGACGAAGCTCCACCCACAGAGAGAAACGCGTAGGGCGTATGACGTGGTGACAGGGAAGTAGCTTCTGCTTGTGTGTATCAAAGTGTTGTGTCCAATGATCGTAGCTATTATGTGTGCAATGTGTGCAATGTGTGCAATATGTTTGGATTGAGATGCTAATACAGGGCTGCATAAGGCTTTACCAATAGCTTTGTGATTAGCTTGCTACTAGCTTACGCTCTGTAGCCTTTGTGTGGGCCATTGGAGAAAGGTTATACTGCATGGAAGGTGTCTCATTTGTATGGCTATTAAGCTGCACCATTAGGCTTCACTAACAACTTGTACTGTGCTGTCTGTGACCACATAAGCTTTATGTTTGTGCATTATGAATGGGGCTACCAGATAAATTATTGTCCAATGATTGTAGCTAATACATATGCAATGTGTGCAATGTAGTTTGATTAAGCTACCAACACAGGGCTGCATAAGGCTTTATTAATAGCTTTGACTAGCTTGCTACTAGCTTGCGCTCTGTGGCCTGTGCCTGTCCTATTGGAGTGAGGTTATATTGCATGTGTAGTCATGCTGTAAATGGACTGCAGTCATCTCTCCTGTTGGCAGTAAGGCCTGGTAAGTTATGGGAATGCCAGCAGTAATTATGGAGGTTTGCCCTCATACCCTGGTGAGGTGCCCTATGTATGGATGGGAGTGGCCACATACTCTGAATCCATAATTAGTGTTGTCAGAGTTGTGCCTGCCCCCAGAGGATACATAAGGCACAGCACTGCTCAAAAGTTAGTGGTTGTAGTTGTTGGAGTAAGGAGCAAGTCTGAGTACAGACTTGGGAGGAGGCGGCTCACTAGTGCTGTAACTAGTGGCCCGGGAAATGATAAAGGGACATTAGGCTACCGGAGCCTAGACTGTGACCAGGGACCTGGCACAGGGAATATCTCCCTGAGGGGAGGTAGGGAATCCACCAGATTGGGAAGACATACATTTCAAAGGGCAGTGCAGTGAGCATGAGCGGCTGAGCACAACCGCTGTGAGGGGCAGCTGGCCCACCTCACTTCAATAAAGATGACCTTGTTCGATTATACCCTCGTGTGTAAGTGTGGAGTGATTACACAGAGGAAGGCACCACAGAGGAGTTCCTCACCAGGACCATCCACAAGCAGACGCTGGGATCCTGATGAGGTGGAGGCGCTGCACTGGATATAGGTAGGACTCATGCACACTACCTCAGCTGCCTGTCTGGGTTGGCAATCCCCACACAACATCATGCGGGAGACTCAGGAGTCCTGTTGCCAACAGGTGCACCACCAGACACTACACTGTAATGGGGACTGGTTAGACCACAGGGGCCAATGTGAGATTGGGTGGGTCAGGCTAGGCCAGAAAATCCGTTACACATGGAAGGTGTTTTATCTGAACGGCTATCAAGCTGTACCATTAGGCTTTTCTAACAGCTTGCATTTGTGCTGTTTGTGACCATATAAGGCTATAAGCCTTCTGTTTGCTCTTTATGAATGGGGCTATCAGATAGATTATGTGCTCAATTGTGGTTGTGAACATGCTAATTTGCTAGATTTGCGCTACTAGCTTGCATTTATACTGGTTGCTATAACATCAGCTGCCTGAGCCCACAATCATCTACCAACAGCAATTAGAGTGATTTAAAATCACATGGGTTGATGAGTTGCAGTTCTTTGACTGTGCAATTTAGACTGGTGGCATTGAGGCAGATTCTGCTTTTACAAAGCAGCTGTTTTTGAATTTGCACATTCTCACAGCCATGGATACACCTCTATGTGGATATACTCCACCAAGCCATAGACAATATTGCACATCAACAATCAACAGATAACCTGCAATATACATACACTCGGTCACAAACATTATGTGCAGGCTATTACACGGTGGAGATTAGCTTAAAATAATTGGTTGAGGAGTAATAATTGGCAGTGATGTTAGACCTACGTCATGCTCCACTTGACTTTCATATCTAGCATATGGACTCCACATCTCCATTTTATATACACACCTTGCATTATAGTACATCACAACTCTATTGGATTGTCATTCTACATTATACTGTCTTGGACTAATATACAACATCACTATCACAGCAGAACAGACAATACTTTACACCCTGTCATTTTATGTTTATTTTTAAACATTCCTTTTTTTGTAAAATTTACTAGTGTATACATATATTACATTTGCATCATTAAAAGTTAAGTTTTAATCTTTTCAATTGCCGTCCTTTCTGATAAATACTTTGAAAGTTAGATTTGTTTATTTATAAAATGTTTTACCAGGCTGTAATACATTGAGTGACCTCTCGTTTTCAAGTATGTCCTGGACAAAGTTCTGATAGCTATACATGGTTGCATTCAATAAACAGGCGTATACATTACATTTAAAGATATTTCATGAACAGTTAAAGATAATATCATCATTGTAGAGGTAAAAGTCACTAACTACATTCTTTGAGTACTGAAATGCTGTATTTAGAAAGAAAGGTATTACATTTGCTTGTTCTCTGTGGAACGTCAACCCCACCCATTGGAATGTTAATGAACCATGAGGACACAAAGAGCTTTTGTTCACAGCTGCATTGCATCTCAGCCACCCACCCCACTGTGCATCGGTGTTGCCCCAAAGGCGCACCGTCTTTGGCGCAGCCGAATGGTAGCCAAAGGGTGTGAGCCGTTTGCTGCCTTTCGCTGATGTCTGGTGATGTTAAAGCTGCTCTATTTCAATCTAAAACTCACAATCCTTTATCCCTTGTACCCATTTTTCCAAATCTATCTGTCAGTGATTTGACTGTGTAACCCGTTCTTTAATGTAACCATGTATTTTTTATAACTCTGTGCCCAGGACATACTTGGAAACGTGAGGTAACTCTCAATGTATTACTTCCTGGTTAAACATTTTTATAAATAAATAAATAAAATATGACAAGTTCTGAATATTAGGTGTCTTTAATTAGTTTTTTTCAATAGAAATATCAAGAAATTCCAAGTCAGGAAGTGCATTTAGTGAGTTTTTGACAAAAAATGTACTTAATGAGTTTTATCTACAATGACGATATGTTATTTGCGTATTTAACAGTTACAGACCAGATGGAAATGGGAGACAGGTGAAGTCGTGACAGAACTTAGACTGTTGGTGGCTTTGAAAGTCTCAGGCAGATTGTTCCAGTTGTGAGGTGGATGGTAAGAGGAGGTGCGACCGGATTCTTTGTTGACCGTGGGATCGTGAACAGCCTATTGGAGATCTCAGGTGATAAGCTAGGTAGGACGGATTGCTGCTTAGTATGTTTCTGTCTGATAGGGCTTATTTATTTCCAGGATAAAGTACTGCACTTCTGCTTACCACTGCATTTTACTGTTATGTGTTATTAATAAAGTTTATGTCTTATCGTCAGTGTTTGCAAATGTAAGCTATATTTAAGAATTCTATAGGGAATTCAACCAAATAAGCTGTCAATACTGTTCAACAAACCAGGAATATTCATGTACGTGGATTGTGAGTGGTGATCTATGCATTATCTCCATTTACGTGTGTGAGATTCATTGATCATTATTCATTTTTTGTTAATATTTATTTGTTTTTTCCTAATGTTATCCTCTTCTTAGAAACTGGAGCTCATTCTAAAAAGTCTGATGCAGCGTGAACGAGGTCAAGTGGGGAGTAAAGAAATCGGATACCTATCTGGTACGGGTTGGTAGTGATCCTATAAACTATCTGGTGCCCAGTAGGCATATTCCATAGGTTCTGCTAACTCATAGTACAATACAAATACTAATTTAAGTAAAAACAAAAATGTAGCTTTTAGTGTATGTATGTATCTATATCTTTATATAGCGCCGAAAGTATACTCAGCGCTTCAGATAGAATACATTACAAGGAATTATAATAATACAATAAGTGCAGCAAAGTCAGATAATAGGAAAGGAAATCCCTGCCCCGAAGAGCCTACAATCTAAGTGGTGTGTTGGGAGACTTACAGAGACAGTAAGTGAGGGAATAAGTGCAGTAGATGGCAGTGCTTGGCCACAATGGTTGGTAGGAGTGACTGTTGGTGTGGGATGTTAGCCATGAGTCCAGGTTATTGGGATGCTTCTATAGCGAGGTGCTCTTTAAGGTTGGTGAGTATTAAATTAGATAGGTTAACACCATTAGCATGGAAAGAGGTGGCAGGATGGCGTGGGTAAGAGCAGGTGTGTATATGTCTTTGTACAGGATTAGGAGAGATATCAGCAGCAAGAAGGAGGAGTAGAGGGAGAAGGTGTGAATAAAGGATGTGTGGGGGTGCTTCTTATTGAAGGGTAAATAAGTTGTTGGGATAGAGGAATATAAATAATGGTCAGTGTATGGGCACAAGTATTGGTGGAGGGAAGGGGAGATAAGAAATGTGGATAGAAGGAGGGGAGTGTGGAAGTTGGGAGAGAACAGAAAGTTTACAAAGTAGTGAGGGAACAGCAAACAGAAATCGCAATAGGGAGGGCATAGTGAGCTGCAGGGAGAGAGGTAAAGGGAGAGAGTTTTCAGGTATTGCAGGATAGGAACAGTACAAATTACCAGATCATTTAGAAAGTCAAGTTCTCACAGTTGCAGAGTTGTTGTTGAAGTACAGAGTCCAGTTCTTCTTATATTCTTCACCTCCAATTCTAACCCAATATTTACTCCACATACACTACATACTGTATGTGACACTTAAGATGTTACACAGCCATATGGCACAGCCAAGATGGACTCACTTAAATACTGTAACAGATTCAATTGACTAATAATTAAGGGAGGGGTTGCCTATTCAACTCAGACAGACATAATGTACCAAGGAGATGTTAATTAGATAAGTTCTGTTGCAATGGGGGTTAAATTGATAGAAAAATTAAACTCAGACAAACATACCAAGGAGATGTTAATTAGTGTATATACATTGTATTTTTATATAATATTCCTGCATGAGCAAGAACGTATACAAAAGTAGAATACAGAGCAACAAAAGCAAATTAACTTTGATTTAGCTAATGATCCAAGCAATCTATGGTACGAAAGTATGATACATTTTGAAAGAAAGCTACCTGGAGAATTGATTGGTGTTGAAACGAGTGTATTGCCAATAGGAAAGCAGTGAAAGTCTTATAAAGAAATACAATACAGTATCTTAAATAAAAAACAAACAAGTTGTAGCTCATGATTCAGATCAAGGGGCTTTGCAGTATTGAGTTTTACAATCCATTCTGTGAAGCAGTGTGTACAGAATCTCTATAAATACCACCAGTTGAGGGACAGATATACTGTAATCAATACCTTACATTTGTAAATGAGGACATAAGAGTATGCAAGTTCCCTACAGAGTTGAACCAGTGTTGTGGTCTATTGCTGACTTGCATTTTATCTACATACTGTACCAGCATGTAAAAGGGTATGTGATAAGGAAAGTATGAATTGCAGTACATACGTTATAGTAACTTTAAAAAAAAAAAAAAACCTTTAAAGTTGTTCATCTGTCATGAAGATTTGGTAGATTTCACAATACTGTCTTTTTGCGATAAGGACTGAAATGAGTAGAATTTAACAGGAACATTTGGTGCACAGGTAAAAATGACATAATGATTTATATTTTAAAATGTGTGGGACTTAATAGAATATAGTAATTTGGTAAAGCAGCTTTCTTCTTTGGAAGATGTTCCACCATCAGAGTTATGCATAACCTAACAACCAAGCGTATGACAGACGCTCCTCTTATTTCAGTGTATAATCTATATAGTGATTAGATATTTTTGTATGGTAAAAATATTAAATTAATATTCAATTCATAGTGATAGAATAAAATGAATGCAATCAAAATACATGTAATGTGACCCCGTGATCATCAATTTTAAGTGATGTGGACTATCTACAGTGATATATAAAAATATTGGTGAATTAATTTAATTTATAAAAGTGAATGAATCCAAAATCCCACAATTGCAGCTCAAAAACCCTTAAAAGAACAATGCCAGTCATTCTTCCAAAAACGATATTGTCTTCAATCGTAGGGGAGCACAATGATCCGTAACCAAAAAAGGAGAGGAAAATACAAGATATGGTGTAATACTTTCTTCCAATGTGTGGTGTACAGTAAGTGTGAATGGTAGGACCTACGTATACACTCACATTTCCCAAATAGGACAACAGCAATTCTTAACGGTGGCAAGAGCAATCCCCAGGTATGTTTCCTTAGCAAAACATACAGAATGTTTCCTTAGCAGCAATCACATTATCTCTTTGCCGACCGTTTGATTATCCGTGGCAGCTGCAGCTCCGCGGTGTCACTTCCGTTCTGCTTGCCTCTCTGGATCAGAATGTCTAAATACTTCTCCAGCACCGCCCTCACCTCTTAACCAGTGTCTAGCAATTGGAGAGGAGTAGATAGTGTCATTGATTTGTCTAGAATAGAAAAATGCCGGCTCCAGAAGTAGGATGTCTGCAAATTCCAGGGGGAGCAAAGGAAGTCACTGCAAAATAAAACACATCATAGTGCAATGGTAAAAACAAAAATACTAAACCAGCGCTAGACCAAATATATAAATGTGCAGTGCATCAAGGTGTATAAAAAAGCAGCCTGGTGATTCTACTAAGGGAACTATCTCAAAAGTAACCCTATAACAATATACAAATACAAATGTGGAATTAAAACCTGGCGCATATATACAAAGATAATGGGATTATACAAAATCAAGGTGAATAAAGGATATATGTGTTACGATCGAGTGAAGTCCTTTTTTCAGACGTGGAATAGTGAATGAAAGGGCAATGGACTCAGTCCTCAATGTACATTGAAAAAAGTTTCTCTTTTGCAGCAAACTGTTATCCTGTAATATGAGACAAAAACCAGGGACAAAACATTGCGCAGTATTGTATTTTCAGCGATGAAGTCCTCCCTTATATGACTCATTTAGATGCCCACTTATTAGATTCAGGGTAGGCAGCATGCAGTTGAGAGAATCTGTATATGTGTTCCTCCTGGTCCAGACGAACCCCACGTGGTGTTCCCGATTCCGCAGGGCACTGGAAGAGACTCCTTCTCAGGAAATTGTCTCCTTATTCTGTTCCCTGTATGTAATCTCCAGCAAGGGGTATAAAGAACAGAGGATTGCGTAATAATCTAAACAACTTTAATAGCGCCTCCAGGCTTGGTACAGAAATATACTCACAAGATTCGTGAGTTTTAAAATCAAATTAGAAACGCCTGACCCGGCTATCCCACAGCAACAAGCAGTCTCTGCTAGTCCCTGCCAGTGACCGCGTATGTCTCGCGCTGTTCCGGCGTGGGCGTGATGACGTCACCACTTTCGTTTTCCGACTGGTGATTGAATGAGTGTCCAGGTCGGCGTCTCTTTAGGCTCCTCCCTACGCGTTTCGTGACGGGGAACGTCACTTCGTCAGGGGTGTGTGGAGCCTATACAATCCCATGTTCTTATATAGCCCCATATTAATTCATTAATGGTTGGAGCCTGTAGACGGACGTACACAGAGGTACACAAGTGGAGACTTTTATAAGGTGAAATTATAATAAGGCTTTATTGTGCCTTTTCCTTTTCATCAGGAATTCACTTTGGAGTATCTCTAGTGAAAATGCCATGCAATTAATTCACAACTCCCTAAGTCAAGCATGTCTCGCAGCCCCAAAACATATAGCATGAAATAAGCAGATATAAGCAGTCTCTTAATAATGAAAGTCTTATCTGTTTCTTGGAGGGAAAATCTTCTCTGGTTCAGCTCCCTTCCCTCAGGGTGTGTCAGCATTCAGGTTCAGAAGTTTTCCCTGTGTCTTGTAAGCAGCTCTGCTGTTTCTTCTGGCAGGGCTCAAGACTGTTGTGAGAGTCAAAGACAATCTCTGCTCTCTCTCCCAAGTTCAGCCCAGATATGAGCTAAGGAGTCACTTCCTGTCTCAACAGACAGGCTTTTGTAAGCAACAAATCAGGCAGGTGGTGTTTATTAATTGACTACCAGCAGTTAACCACCACACTGCTAGATTAAAGGTACATTACTTGAACAGGGATTACTCCCCTGTTACAGAGCCCAATAAACAATGAATTACAACACATGTGAAATTACTGCTGCTGATAGATGCTGCAGTGGGGTAAAAAACCTCTGTGATGAATAAACTGTTTGAACTAAAACATGAGTAAAAATAAATTCCCACCTCAAAGATACGTGCATGTGCTACAGATCATCCAGGATCTCACTTGGGATGATGGTCTGATTTGGGTCACATGCGACGTAGTATCCCTTTACACTATCATAGACCATTCCAGAGGTTTGGAAGCTGTTGAGTGGGCTTTGAACAAGGATGTTACCATGGATGCTTTCGGAAAACGAAAGTGGTGACGTCATCATGCCCACGCCGGAACAGCGCGAGACATACGTGGTCACTGGCAGGGACTAGCAGAGACTGCTTGTTGCTGTGGGATAGCCGGGTCGGGCGTTTCTAATTTGATTTTAAAACTCACGAATCTTGTGAGTATATTTCTGTACCAAGCCTGGAGGCGCTATTAAAGTTGTTTAGACTATTGCGCAATCCTCGGTTTGCCGAGAAAAGGGCATTTTATGAGTAAGCAACTCTCTCCCTCTTGAAGCAGCAAGTTAGTCGGTAAGTGTAGACATAGCCGTGTACCTCTAGTTCATGGCATGGGGTGCCTCTAGTCTAGTTAGGCATGGGGTGCCTCTAGAGGCATTGGGTGCCTCTAGTTTCAGGATCAACATTGCAATCTCTCACCTTGGTGCCTGTGGTGCTGCGCCGGTCCACAGCTCCTGTCGGCCAGAAGTTCCGTCACCAACAGAAGGCGGGAGAGGAAGGATAGCAGTGACTGAGTGTCAGCTGCTGCTGAGCTGGGGAGCCGCCGGGTCACTGCTGCGGTGGGTGCTGCCGGCCTGGGACAGCTGGGAGATTTGTCCCAGCTCTCCCCCCTGGCACTCGCAGATCCCCTGAAGGGGAACCCCGGTTGGAAATAACTGCTCTAGGATATTGAAGAATTGTCAGTTATGTTTTTAATATGATGTATACATATAGTGGTATATACTAATGTGATTTTTCTATCTTTTTTCATTTTGATCCCTTGTCCGTATTTATTGTCATGATTTTTATACAGTATTAAGCATCTAAAAATGAATTTTGTATGATGTTGGGTGGAAGGTCTCCATCAAAGTCAGGTTTTTAGAAAAAGTGATACACACTAATCCTCTTTGTATATAGATGATCTTAAAAGGTAAGTCTAATACAGTATATGCTTTTTTGTGTTTGGAGACTTAGGGGCCTATTCTAGTAGGTTTGATAACTTTCCTGCCATCTCGAATGGTTTGGCATGTTCCCACCGAACGGTTTTTCATTTGTGTTATCACGGTATTCAGAAAGAATTGAAAACCATGTCAAACCATGAGATAGAAAAATGCCAATACAGGTGGGGACAGCAGTGATGAGATCTCAGCCTCTCTCAAAGTTCTCCCCCGTACGATCTGGCTGCAGTCTGTAAGAGCTGCATGGAGAGAGATGCACAGAGAGAGAGAGAGATGCATCTCCCTGCACTGGCGATCGCAATGTTTTTATTTACATTTTAATACTAGTGTACGGGAGCAGGTGGTCTCGGTAGCAGAACCGCATTAATTTCAGTTCAGAGGACCCCCTGCTTTTTGAGGTACAGGCCCCGGTATGGGGTGCCGGTATCTCCTATGCGTTTAAATGTCCTGGCCACGTGACGTGGAGATTTAAACATTGCAGGAGGACACTGATACCCCATACCCTCCTCCCGCACACTAGTATTAAAATGTAATAAAAACAGCTTCATTACCATAGTGGTTAACCGCTAAGGCAATAAAGGGGTTTAACCTGAGTACCCTGTTTATTGGGGGCAGAGAGGATGGATAAAGGGGGTAGTTGCCATAGGGTGGGTGGTTAGGCCAGCCGGGAAGGTTGCGATAGGAGTTAACCTCTACACTACCATAGCGGGGGTTAACCACTCCTGCTACCCACCCGAGAGGCCTAACAACCCACCCTTGGAGAAACTACCCCCTTCACCCAATCCCTCTATCCCCAAGAAACATTAATAAACACAACAACCCTACTACCCCCAACACATACTGTAAAATAATAGGCAAAATTACTAATATCCAGATCTGGATAATAGCTCTTTGCCCATTCAAAAAAAACATTATCAAGCCACCATAAAGTAAATAAAAGTTCTACTTACCCCTGCCAGGAGGAAGACGTCCTCATCACCTTCCTCCGCGTCCATGTCCTCTGTGGGCAGCAGCAGTACAATAAAAAACAAATGGCCACTAACCCCTTAATCACCTTAGTGGTTAGAAAATGCTATAGTAATTAAGGGATTAACCCCCTCCGACCCAGGATGCCTAACCACCCTCCCAGGGGCAAGTACCCTAACCTCTATCCATTGATTGGCAAAGTCGTACACCATGCCTATATAATATGGTTAGGATATGCCACTATGGCAGTCAATGGACAACCTAAAAAAAAAACAATCACCAAAAATACACAATAAAAAAAACCACAATAATAAAAACCAAGCATCAAAAAAAGACAATAACAAAAATCAAGCATCAAAAAAAAAAAAAAAAAAACAAGCATCAAAACAACAAAACAAAAATCAAGCATCAAAAAACCACAATAACGGGGGGCGTGGCCAACTACAGAGAGGAGTGGACGTGCAGCTCCAGATTGCTGTTCCCTAGAGCAATAAAGAGTGCTCCAATTCCCCATAAAACGTAGGAGAAACAGCTGCAACTACAGCAGAAGGTGACCAGAGTGGAGCGGAAAACAAGGGGTATTTTAAAAGCTTCTGAAAAGAGTGAGCGCCTGACCTGCTTTCACCCAAGGGGAGACGGAAATAGCAGCTACAAGATGGCACCGTCAAGCGCCTGATTGTAATCAGCCGAGGTGGGGTGGGACATCAGAAGCGGCAGAACCGGCGGCCTGCTGCTAAAATGAGCCTGGACAGAGAGCATAGGCTGCTATTCACCCCTATCAGCTGCGGGCGTGGTAAGAAGGGAAGGATGGGGGCGACCCGATCTGAGTGCCAGCCCAGGAAGACTCAGCTGCAAGATGGCCACTGGCGGCCCGTAGAGGGATGAGGCAGGCGGTGCGAATATCGCTACAACAGCGGGGCCCGAGCACTCCTGGGATGCACACTGAGAGGGTGTGCTTCCCTTGACCCTGACAGCAGGTCTGGAGATTGTGATCCCTTTACTAAAGAAGTGAGGTCCGTGGCCTGACTTCAGACTGGGGTGAGGTACAGGGGAGGGAGGAGACCAGTAAGAACCCAACTACACTGCAACCAACTCACAAATCAATACAACTAAGGACAATAGAAGGGAAACAGAGAGAATTTATGCTCAGGCCCATACTGGCAATGGCACCAGAGCTACTACCATCCAATATACTAAACCATATATATTTTTGGAAGTGCGGATTGGGCCCGAGAGGGACCAACTTACGTTCATGCACAACACCATTTAAAATGACCACATGAGATCCAGGGTTCTGTCTGTGCACCAGAGCCAACTTAAGATAACAGATGACCCTGAATAGATAATACTAATAAAAAGCAGCAAGGGAGTCCCACACAACAATGTTATGGCCCCCAAAAAGCCACAAAAAGTGGAGGAGTCGACATTTTTTGATAAAAAGAACAAGGAATTTGACTACTCTGGGAAGAGAAGAGCGTGCTTCTTCATGCGAACAGGAGGAGGCTGAGTCAAACTCAGACTCAGAGAGAGACTCAAGTATAAGGAGGGACCTCGGCCAAAGCAATTATAGCTAGACATTGGAAGCAAAATGACTCTCCCGACAATAACAGCTGTCAAAAATAAACTAAACTATATGATGACAATGGAGAAATGTACTAGTTTGATCCTGGACAGGTATAATAGTTTTTGACGATCTGGGAATCTGGTGACTTACCGGTATGTGAGTGAGCTGTGATCTCTAATGGAAGTATGGAATGGATGCAGTGAATATAGGACTAAGATGTTATGGTACTTATTGTAAAGTCTTGCTGTTTGCATCTTGTATTTTGTACAGAAAAAGTATGGAAATGTACCCCTCCCCCCACCCCACCTCTCCCCCTCCCCTCACTCTCTCCTTCCCATCACTCTTCCTCCCCTCACTCTTATTGTTCCTCCCCCCTCTATACCTCCCCCTCCCCATCCCCCCTCTTTCTCCTCTCTACAGAAGAGAGAGAGGGAGAGGAGAGGAAGATAGATGAGAAAGATGGAGAGACGGGTGGGGGGAGGAAGAGAGAGAGGGGAGGAAGACAGAGAGGTGAAAGAGAGAGATGGGAAGGAAGAAAAAGAGGGGAGGAAAAGAGAAAGAGAGAGTAGAAGACAGAGGGGTGTAAGAAAGAGAGAGGGGACGAAAACAGAGAGAGAGGGAGAGAGAGGGGGGTCGGAAGAGAGAGAGTGGAGGAATATCCATAAAAAATGTGGTTGCCGGGGCTCCTCAGTAAACAGAATGTATGCATTTAAGGATACACATCTGTTTCTTACTTTCATGCTAGTGTTTGTAGGCGGTATTAGCTATGACCTTAACAGTGAATTTGTCTTGTTATACTGAGGTACTGTATCAGATAATTTTCCTTCATTGCTCCCAGAGGACAGCACCTCCCCCTATTGTATATAAAAAGATCAACCCCCGGCATTACTCTTATTACTTTGGTTTTATTCCGACAGTGTGTCAGCCAGCGCAAGGAACTTCATCAGGAGAGTCAGAAATGGCAGTGTGTGCCAAGACAGAGACAGCTTATTATATCTACATTACATTCAATCCTGTGTTTCTGGTGGATTTCTTTGTTTGCTTCAATTTCCTGCCTGAGTAACACAAAACGCACCAGGACATACAAAGGTTTTGTCGACATATGCTTATGTTATACAGTATGCTGGTATTTTGCTTCTCTACTCCAATTCTCACCAGAACAACTATCAGAGGAAATACCCTGTCATTAAAACACGCCTCAAGCTGTGTCCAAACATTTGGAAAGACGCGACTTTCACTCACACGAGAGAGGAATTTTCCATCAATAGATCCTATTTCTGCCTATCCAGTTATATATTGTACATGATACAGTGCAAGAAATGTGACAAATTATGTAATATTGGTGAAGCAGAACCAAAGTTCAACAAGAATGAACAAGAATTAATCTCTACATTCATGCAATCAAGCAACACGGGGATGCATGTTTTACTGTTTTTGCAACAAAATGCGAAGAACTTTAATTATCTATCCATTGTGTTTGACTTAATGAAGGGAGCAAGTTACCATTTCCTTGTTATTCTGTTTAACATGCATCTTCCCATATACCCGATCCCCCTCACATGCAGCAGAGGAGCTTTCCTAAATTAAGACTCTTCAATCAGACTGGATGCCCATGGTGGCTGAGACTAAAATCTACATAGGAGTATGGATGAAGAATAAAAATGTAATCAATGGATTGCAGGAGCCTAAAAGTCAATTATTACAACACAAAGGTGATGTCAGCAGCAGGCACATAGTGTAGGACCTGCAGTCATCACCAAAGCTGTAGTCTGAACATGACTATTAGGCCACATATATATTTTTTAAACAACTATCTTTGTTGACCATGACTTTTCTGACTATAATTAACTAACCTATTAATTGCTGCAGAGCAATGTGTGGATGACTACAGCATTATGGATAAGGTAATATGCAAGCAATAAAACGTTTTTTTGTGTGTGCTAATTTGGTAATAAGATAAATAGATGCTATGGGGGCTATGCACTAAGCTCAATGGCTTTGCGTTCTGATTTTCCTTAAAAGCAGGTTTGTTAAAAAGTGAGGCCGGGGACGCGATTCACTAAGGACTTGAGGCCATTTTTTAACGTACCTGCTCAAAATAGCTCAAAACAGCCACAGCGTACGTGATGCTTTTCCCCCCCCTGCTAGCGTTCTGAACCTCTCCGTTCGCTACCTGATGGAAAAAAAGCCGCATGTAACATTTGCATGGAGATTTGCTATCTCCATGCAAGACTGTTACAGGCGATCCTACACTAAATAAATACATTTTAATTATAGTGTACATGAGCAGGGGGTCTCCCGAGCTGAACCGCGTTGGTTTCAGGTCTGAGGACCCCCTACTTCTGGAGTTACAGGCCCCGTTATGGGGTGCCGGTATCCACTGTAATTTTATAGCTCCCACGTCACGTGACCGGAAAATGTACATTCAGCAGGGGATGCCGGCACCCCATAAAGGGGCCTGTAACTCCTGAAGAAGGGGGTCCCGGGACCTGAAACCAATGCTGTTCAGCTCCGAGGACCCCATGCTCATTGACAGTATTATTAAAGCAAACGTAATCATTAATTGTTATATGTGTTCATTTACACGCTAAGGCAATGATGGTCCCCTGAGGTTCATGTATGTCCCCTTATTTTTCTGGGGTATATGTGGGAGAGACCATGGAAGGAGTGAATCCATGTAATATAATTTTCTTGTCAATTACAGTGTGTGTCATTATTTTTGGGTTGGGACATGGCAGTGTAGTGGTTAAATTCTGAAATGCTGACGTCGTCAATTTAGGCAATCACCTGAAAACAATAGTAATCACACTTGTGGCCAACTATTTGGGAGGGATACCCTATATAAAGCGTCCATTTTGTTCATTTAGTGTGGGTGTTGTTGTGAGGAGAGATAGAGTCGAGTTGGAGAGAGTTGGAGAGAGTTGGAGAGAGTTGGGGATTTGTTGGCGAATATTGAGTGAGTTGTCTTGTGTTATTATATTTTGTTTATCTACTTTTTTGTATTGTTAGTGTGATTGAACTTTGTTAGTGTGTCATTTTTCTTTATATTTGTTTCTTGTGAGTGAGTCAAATAGAGAGGATGAGTGGGAGTGGACGTGGCAGTGGTGTGGTGGCTGGTGGGAGTGGGGGTGCGGTGGAGCGTGGGAGTGGGGGTGCGGTGGAGCGTGGGAGATGGGGTGCGGTGGCTGGTGGGGGTGCGGTGGCTGGTGGGAGTGGAGTGAAACATCGTGCCAGGGCAGGTATGTCCCGTGATGACACTCCAGGTGGTGGAGTGTAGGTGGATGAGGGTAGCGGGACTACTGGACTGGGAGAGAGGGACACTGTTCACCATACAAACAGTGATGATGATGATGATGATAGTGATGAGGGGCCATCAACAGGCTCAACCACTGGCACAAATCCCGGCACTGGCTCAACCACTGTCCCAACCCCCGGCACTGGCTCAACCACTGGCACAAACCCCGGCACTGGCTCAACCACTGGCGCAAACCCCGGCACTGGCTCATCCACTGGCACAAACCCCGGCACTGGCTCAACCACTGGCACAAACCCCGGCACTGGCTCAACCACTGGCACTGGCTCAACCACTGGCAAAAGCCCAGGCATTGGGCCAGCATGAAACAGCAAGAAGAAGGCAACGATCAAGTCACCGTGGACGTGATCCCACACCAACTCCTCCCACACGTTCATCACAACGAGTTTCCCAAAAAAATAAATAAAAGGTCTTATTATTGTTCCCGTAAGTCTTCATATTCAATTATTAGCATTCATTAAGGTTCAGAAACATATTTAACAATGTGCAATAATCAAGTGTGTATGTAACACAAGTAAGGTGCATACATGTGAACGAAACAGCATATGATTTTGCATGTGTGAATAATGTATGTCAATCTATCTATATTTTATACCGTCTTAATTGTGAAAAATTAACATTATAAATATTTGTTCATTTGAACATGTTATTTCACAAAACAATTCTATCCAAAGTGTGTTTCAGAGCTTGGCTACTGAATCATGTATAATATGCAAGTACACATTTCATAAGATACAGAACACCTGTATGTGGGAGAAGAATACATGGACACTTCTTCCTTTGTATAATGACCTTGTACAGTGTTGTGCAAATAATGCAAGTTTGGATACTTTGTAAGAACCTTGAATTAAGCAATAGTTTTGGTTACTGTACTCCATTCCTTTAAAATACATGCAGTTTGAGATGTGTTCTATGGAAAAGCCTCTGCTTTCTTACGCAATGCTAATATATAGTGCCATTGAAAATGAAAGGAACAAAAAAGCTACGATCTCACAGATCTATCAATATCTTACGGATAACTACCATTATTATCAAAATTATCCTCAACCTAGGGTGTGGAAAAATTCAATCCGACGCACTTTATCAACCAATGCTTCTTTTATTCGAAACCCACCATCTGGCGCAAACAGGGGTGGCTGTTGGTCATTTCATGAATCCGGTATGCGTATGTCTGCAAATGGAAAATTGTCGGACACGACTACCATGATATAGGTGCCCGCAACGGTGCCTTAAATGTTCAGCAGAATGTCTTTTTTCAACCTGAGTTGGACTACCAATACCAGAACCATAACGGAGCAACATATTACGATAACATGCAGAATACCGAGTTTGCTCAAACAGATGAAATGACACAAAGTTACTATGTGTATCCGCCTCCGTACATTGTACAAGATGCAAACAGTTATGGAGTAAGCTACAACCCTGCACAGCTGAACACACAGAACAACGAATTGATGGACTATAGCGGCTACATCGCAAACCAAACTTCTATGGCTGGCCCGAATATGAATGCAATATAATGCAGGTAACTATATTGTAAAGACTTTATAAACTGTGTGAATCTTTTCTTCCCGAATGACACGCATATACGTTGTATTCATTGCGCATGCGCGTACCATACAGGAAAAAAAGTTTTTGTTTGTGTAAATTAACGTGTCTCTTTTACCTTTTCGGCTGCTTCTGATCATATTACAGAGATCGTGCTGTGAAGATCACAATATGCCGGAACACAGTTCTGTAAGAAGGTAAGATCTATTTACTGATATACGTGGCAATATTTTGAACCGTGCTGTGCAATGGCGGTTGAAATCAGAGATATTCGTGCGCAGCCCTTAAATGACAGTCAAGTACGTGTACGCCCCTTTGTGAAACGACAATAATTGTAAACATAAAATAATTAGATATGCAGAAATGCAGTACATATCTTAATTAGTGTAGTTTGCATATGGCTACACAATGTTATGTGCCTGATGAATATTGGTTACTCTGTTGTAGAAATGGCAAGCAAAGCAGCATTTTACATGTCATTATGTCACATTATGCAGACTATTTACTGTTTTTTATCATTGTGTATGTAACATGTTTGTGGTACTAGCATGTCAACAAACGAAACCTTAGGTAATACAGCCAGTCCTCGGTTATCCGACAGAATGCGTAGCTCCAAATGGAGTTGTAAAGCTAAACGTCTTAAAGCGAAACACGCTTTCTCATAGCAACACTGTTAAAAGTAAAGGTTGCGTTTTTTTTTTTGGGCTTAATAATTTTGTATAGACTCCTAATATTGTACCAGGATAATAAAAGATGAAAATACATACACATTATATCCTGTGTGTGTATATATATATATATATATATAAATTAGTGTGTGTGTAAAGAAATATATATTAGTGTATGTAAAGAAATGATTATTGACATATATCTTCTTGTTATGCAGTAAGCATTTTGTGGTTAAATGTAACATTAATGTTGTTAACGAAATTATTGACGTTTAGTACATAGGTACAATATACCAACCGTGTGTTTAGATGCATCATTAAGTAACTATGTAACCGATATATTACTTACATTAATATTATATATCTACTTCTTTCACAGATGTTCACAGCTCTGTTCAAGACAGAAGATAATGTGAATGCATGTATCCAAAGAGCGAACAACTGAGAGCTTTTCCATTATGGCCACATGCCAAAGACATCACATGGCCAGTCATGCTGTGATACCTCAAACTGAACATGCACACTTTTATATATCGTAGTTTATCATAGATTTTCGCTTTTTTTAAAAAAAAACATTAAATAGATAATGTAGGCTTTTTGATACTAACTTTAAATGTGTGTTAACATTCCAATAAACTTTGACATGACATCTTTTGTTAGTGCTCCTTTTTTATCAATGGGACGCAGATTACAGTGATATCATTCAAGTATAAACATGTACTTGTGTTCAAAATGTATTGTTAAAAGTTTTACTTGAACTATTGTAGGAAACATTTACATAAAATATAAATCTGGAAATGTGTGGTTTTAAATTAAACATTAATAATCATAGGGATACATGGCAGCTTAATGATAGAAGAGATCAACATCTCATCTGCTTATACTCATGCAGACACTAATTATGTATGTAGTCATACTTACATACGTGACAATCATAATATGAACTAAGGAATGTGAAGCATAACAATTCTGTAAACCTGAAATAACACCATTAATTATTTCTAAGTTGATCATGATGTTGAAAGTATGAGCCAAAATACATATATAATCATTTACAGTAGTTCTGTTGTAAGATAACACTATGCAGAGTATTAAATACAGCATTTGTTTTTCACTTAATACACAATATTCTGCATGTAACGATGCACACATTGTATAGTTGGTTTGAAAGAAGATTAATACAAGAATAGAGGTGTTAAAAATAAACATACCGTAGGCAGCCGAAGTTCTGATCATTCCTTAGAAAATTTGCAGTTCGTTGGAGAGAGCAGCATCCTAAGATTATACACACAATGTAATGTTACACACACAACGAGATGATGACAGATTATATGATATGTATTGTTAAAACTTACATGTGAAAAAATTAGCAATTAAGGTCCTGCGAGTCTCCACCCCACTGGCTGTATGGTCCCTAACCCCTGCAGGAGGCACGAGAGGATCCTCCTCTAAATCATCACGAATGTTGCCTTGAAGATTGTGACATAGTGCTATGTTGTGCAGAATGCAACAACAAATCACTATGTCACCAACCTTTGCTTGCGAATACTGTAGCGCACCACCAGATCTATCAAGACACCTAAAATGACTTTTCAACACTCCAAATGTCCTCTCGATCACCGAGCGTGTGGATATGTGTGCAGCATTATATCGTTCCTCTGTAGGGGTTTGAGTATTACCCAGTGGGGTCAGAAGCCAAGGGTGGCTACCATATCCTGAGTCGCCTATAAGAGAGTCAAATGACATAAAGGTTAAAAGATGTAAGTAAATTCCAAACATTGTGTATTGCCTTTTCATAATACATGACAGTGAATAATATAGAACACATGCCCTAACAATGAAATCCTGATCTACCATTACGATGCATGACATGGATTACATATAGAAGTTAACAAAAATGAATGATTTGATGTTAATTAGAATCTTAGCAACACACAATGAAACATTAATCTGGACATTAAATGTAGTTGTAAGTGCAGTTTATTTAACATTGACTGACCCAATAGCCAACCTTCCTCGAATTCCCCCGCTTCAAATTTGCGAAACACTAACGAGTTTTTTAAAATATGTGAATCGTGGCAGGCACCTGGGAAGTGAGCTACCACACTCAGAATTTTCATGTATGCGTCACATACGACCTGCACATTGAGCGAGTGGTAATTTTTCCTGTTCCGAAAATCCCTCTCCTCTTCACGTAGTGGGGTCAGTGCAACATGTGTGCAATCTATAGCACCCATCAAATTGGGTAGCCCAGCTACATTATAAAATGCAGTCTTCAGTGCCTGCCACTCTGTTTGCTCACTAGGGAAATGTATATAATAACTAGCGCGTCGAGTCAGTGCACATAGAAACTGGCTAAAGGTCCGCGAGAATGCTGACTGCGAGACCCCGCCTACTATGCCCACAGTTGTCTGAAATGAGCCCGAAGCAAGAAAATGTAAGGAGCTCAGCATTTTAACAAGGCCAGGCACTGCATGATTCCTGTCTGTTGTTGGCTCTAAATCTTCTCTTAAAACTTCATACAGTTCCAAGATAGCCGCTGAGCTCAATCTGTAACGCCTGATAATTTCTTCCTCCGTCAAGCCCTCTAGGGAGGTTCTTTGTCTAAAATTGCGGAGGCTATATGTCTCACAACACGGATCTCCCTCGCTTCCCTCTCTCCCCTCTCTCCCCTCTCTCTCCTCTCTCTCCTCTCTCTCCTCTCTCTCATAATCTCCCTCCTCCTCCTCGCACAAAAAATCAGAAAAGCGCAATCTGGTGGCGGTTCCATGTCATCGTGGTAGGTAAGTGCCTTCTTCTATCCTTTAAATAGGCAGACTAATTAGTGAAATGATTATAAATGATGACACGTGTGTTGGTTAGTATTGTGAACATATTAATTTGACTAATTGTACAATTCATTGTAATGTGATTTCGATGTGTTACACACATAATGAAATGTGATGTCATCATAAATTACGCACCATTCGAAAATAAACAATGTAAGCGATGCTGCGACACAATATTACTAATTGACACAAAATAATAACTCTATTGTTACATTTCTCACAAACATGTTGAGTCATGAACGTAGTACATCTCTATAAATAATGTTTTGTTACTGTAAAGCTGTGTCAGAAGGGTGGATTATTGGCAATACAGGTATGTTTGTTTGGTGATGACGGGAGTATTGCCCTTTAAATTAACCCCCTGCTAACGTTTGATGGAACACTATAAAATTTACAAGATACATGTAATTACATTGATATACAAATACAAGGAAACATGTGGTGACCTTTAATGTAAATTGTTGACTATCATGTCCAGGGGATACAGATATATTCACGCCAACATCCGTGGACCCCCAGACAACTTGCAGGACCACCCATGTACCCCTCAGAGTAAATGTTGTTTCTTTCTCCATCTGAATGTATGTTAAACAGTGAAAGACAGAATTATGCATATGTGGATAATATTATTTTATCACACTACAATACTGTACTGTATGTGTTATGTGTTTGTATTAATTGGTATGGTTACTTGTCATTGGGTCTGGCACACGATTGGTCACGCATGCAAACGGGGAACCACGAACAGTCACGGACCCCCCAACACACCCGGGACACCCGCACGACCCCCGGGCTCCCTCGGGGACCCTCGCGGGGTCAGCTGGGTACCCCCACCTACGGACCCCCGCGGGGTCAGCTGGGGACACCCGTGCGACCCCCGTGCTCCCTCGGGGACCCCCGCGGGGTCAGCCGGGGACACCCGCCGGCCTGCTGTATGGGTTTTGTGCATGCAAAAAAAAACCCAGAATTTTTTCTAAGTCCAGACTTCTTTGCATCTACTCTGACCTGACGTGTTCTGATCAACGCAACTTTCACGTTTGCTAAGGTTGCGTTGCTTAGTGCATCCCGCTTAAGGGCAGAATTTCACGCAAACAGGGCTGCGATCGAGCAAAGTTGGACTTAGAAAAAATTCCTGAAAAAAGTAATTTTTAGAGCGCAAAGTGCCTGTTTACATTGCTTAGTGCATCGGGTTGAGCCAAAAATCACGATCGAAGAGCACTTTGCGCTCTAAAAGTGACTTAACGGAGCTTAGTGCATAGCCCCCTATGGTGCTTATAATAGGAGCTGCAAAGTTGTCATTGCCAAACCGCATGGTTTGGCCTGTTCACAAGAAGCGGAATTAAATGTCAAAAAAAGCAGTATTCTCTATTACAAATCTCTTCTTCTAAACCGCTTCTACAAAAAGTGACAAACCGCCCGGTTTAACAGCCAAAACGTATGGATTGCACTTACTTTAGAAGCGGAATGACCTGAGGTGGTGCTAACTCAAACCCCCGTCCGATTTATTATGGGTTTTGCTTTCTCAGCCAAGGCCATATTTCGGGCTCTGGATGTAACTTGAAATACCAATCTCACCACTCTTTCTTTCGGTGGTGTTACAAAATAATTGAGTTTTTAGAAGTGGTTTCCAAAATGTAGCTACGAGGCAAAAAGCGGATTTGAGGCTTTTTGACAGACCGATTGGATTGTAAGGGCCGGAGTGAAATCGCTTTTAAAAAACTGCTTAGACATGGTTTGGACATGCGATTAGGGTTTACAGAATAGCAAAGCATGCCAATCCACTTATAAAGTGCACTTTAGAAGCGGTTTGTCATACTTCAGAGCGACGAGAATAGGGCCCTATGAGCGATTTGTGCTTGTGCGTATTTTTTTCTGGCAGTTAAATATGTAAATATACATAAATATAGGCGTAGAAAGAGAAGTATTATGAAAGTGTCTGTCATAGCTTACTCAATAAATCAGTGGCACACCAATGATAACAGCTTTATAGAGATTTCATGCATTCCAAAAACAAGAGTCAATGCCTCTACCAACGTGCAGTTTCCATTACTTGCCAAATTTCCTTTGCTTTTCCAGTATCAACATGTTCATTTGTCAGACAGAAATAATCTTATTCATTTGAAAGAACTAATGCTGAAATACAATTTTGTAGATATTATTAAAATTACTTTCAAAGTGGTTTCCCAAAAATACTCTGAGCTAACCTGTAGTCGTTGATTTTTTCTTGCATTTTTTTCTTATTTTATTTCATTATATTATTTTAGATAAGGGGTGATTTACCAGAAACATCATTATCTATAAAGCAGGGATGCTGATTAGAATTCCAATGTAATCCCACATGGCGTAGGGGAAGTCACTGTTCCTAAGGCAGCACAATTATATTATAAATACTTCTGGAAAGGTAATTAAAGGAGAATAATGAACAGATGTTGGATTTCTTGTGAGTGTTGTGATTCATTGCAACGTAACAGGCTTCAGGGTAACAACTTGTCATCAGGAAGAGACAGTTACTGGTAAGCTGCTAGTCTTCACAGTGTCATTACAGAGGGACAGAAGCAAACAGCAAGGCACTGCAGTACAGGGTAGTGTGACAGGTCTTCAACCCTTGAAACGCAGGTCATATGGTTAATCTGTCTCTTTGTTTTCTCCTTGTGGCAAAGGCAGCCCTGGAAGATTATCAGAGAGAAGATGTAAGAGACATGAGGGTCCTGAGGAACCTAAAAGAGCCAGCATGGAAAGGCACTGCAACAGGAGAACAGGCAACTGACTAAAAGGGACTCTGTAAGGGTTTAAAAGTTTAAAAGAGGCCAAGGCTGGAGTTACAGTTAAGGCTGTACCACGAACCACCAAACCCCTGTCCGAATGGTCCCTGCCCCCGCTGCCTCCTTCCGGCAGGGCTGACTACGTAATGTGACGCGTCAGCCGGCCGATGCCGCAAGAATCTTGTGAATTTCGGCGCTGACGCGTCACGTGGTACGCGAGTCAGCCAATGGGGAGGAGGGAAGGAGCTAGATGGGAGGCGCCTTGGGCGGGGAGCAGGGAAGGAGCTGCGGGTTAAAGTGTGTGAGTGTGTATGTATGTGTGTGTGTATGTATGTGTGTGTATGTGTATATGTGTGTGTATATGTATATATGTGTGTGTGTGTGTGTGTGTGTGTGTATGTATGTGTATATGTGTGGGGGGGTGGATGGCACCACAACCAGATCCCGCCCCCCTCCCTCCCACTCCCGCCCCCCTCCCTCCCACTCCCGCCTCCCTCCCACTCCGGCTCCCTACAGACCGCATATCGCGGTCTGTGTCTGTCAGCGCCCCGCCTGTCTAGAGTGCGGGTGCGCTGACTGAGGGAGCGGGGCCTTAGCGTAAGGCTTACTCTCTATGTTGTGCTCTAACTCAGTGAGTAGGCCCCAGGATATGGACCTGCTTTCTGATAATGTTATAAAAGCTAGTGTTTGGGATTTCCCTCAAAAGTGTCTCATGGATTACTCCGATTCATAGTGGGGTCAGACACCTTAGTTTTAAGTTTACCTGTTTGGGACTGTTGAAAGCTACACTGGAGATGGCCTTTCCGCACATGGACAGCGCACCTAATTAGCGATTTACCCTAGAAACATTTATGGCATAACCCATTTGCAATGCACCTTAGCACCATTGATGACATACCCATATTGCAATGCATCCAAGCAACATTTATGGTGTACACCAATAGCAATGCACCATATTTCTACCCTGCTGCATTCCAGTCATTACTGAAGAGCCAGATAGGCATTGTTGTCATGCTACTGTGTGTGAAAGCAAAACGGAAATGCTCAATGGATAAGATAAGTTTCCATGACTTGTCCTATCGGGATCACAGGAAAGTTATTAAAGTCAGAATGTGCACCCTGGTGAGAGGGAACGGATTAGAAATGTTTATGTAAGATGTGTGATGTATTTCTGGATGTCTATAAGATTATCCGTTTGCAATCCAGGGGGAGCATGAAAGGGAAATAAAACAAAATACAATCTAAGTGCAGACAGTTTGATAACTTCTAGACTAATTCAGTGGTAAATCTTGGCTCGTATGTGTGGCCTACTTACAAGATGTAAGTCAAAAACGGGCAGTGTGACACAATGGTCTATGCAGGGAGGACTTCTAATCCAATGAATTCTGGAGACTTCCACTCTCAGCAAAGCAGCGGTGTATATAAAAGAGAAAAGATATCCATAGTGCAGACCAATCATAAAAAACGTGACTTTATGGGGTTTTAAAAATGAACACTTACAATAAAAACATGTAAATCATGCGTGTATCACAATACTGTGACTGAGGAAAGATTGCTGTTAGCTTCTGGCTCACCCACCACCTCTGGTTTATGGACCCTGCGTGGGACGCCGCTGCATGGGATTCTCCACCTCCTAGGATCCCTCTGGGGTGTACTGGTCCTGTCAGCTCTGTTCCTCGTGTAGGACGCCGCTCTGCTCTTTGCCTGGAGCTCCCTCTCAGGTGGGCTGTCCTGTCCCCTCCGGTTGGCTCCGATACGTCACTTCCGGTTGGTCGCGATCCGTCACTTCCGGTAGTGGGTCTGCAATCTCTGACACAGCTTCTCTCCTCCTCTGGGCGGCTACCACTCTACGCGTTTCACCAATACGGTGCGTGGCTTCCTCAGGAGTGTACCGCCCCCTACTCCTTTCATGCTCCCCCTGGATTGCAAACGGATATCGACGAATTGTGGGACTAGTGGAACCAGTCCCTACCAGCTGGGTTTGAGCAGGGGGTTTTAATTTAACTTTTCACGTTATTTATCACGTTTTCACTGTTATATATCATTTGATTTTAATATCATTCACTGTATAATATAAGTGAACACTAATAGAGTTAGCGCCTTTATATCACTATTACACAGCACGTGTCTATAAGATTATACATTATCTTTAATAGGTGAGAGAAGCTTGAGCAGAGACTCTGGTAGCTAGATTGGTGTATAAACACATATCCAGTAACACTTCATCAGGGGTACAGGAAAATTAATACATACCAATATTTATACCCCCCACCAAAGTCCCTCCCCCTTGTCCACCTGGAGGCTGTTTCCACCGCTAGAATGTAATTCAAGTGATTTGCTCTAAACTTGAAACCTTCCATAAAGGACAACCATTGGCTGACTTTTTTATTTTATTACTTGATTTTATTCTGCATACATTGTTTTTAAATTCGAACATTATTTCTATTTACAATTACAAGGCACTGCAATGGGTACAATGTGGCACCATCCTACATAAATCTTTTTATGGAAGATCCAATATTGTCACGGTACGAGGTAGAGCAGACTACTTAGGATCGCAAATTCCAGGCCGAACGCAAACGTTAAACTAAACTAAAGTTTATTCGGCCAGAGCAAACTGTGAAGCATATGTACAAAAACAAAGTCAATACGTTACAAAACGGGGTATACAGAGGTACTCTGGATGACACCTCAGTAGTCCATTGTGGTTCCCAGGTATCAGGGACGTCTGCCCCAGGTCCACACAGTTCACGCTACCATTGGTCTGTAGACACTGAGACCAACAATGAACAACCCTGGAGCTCTGATTGGTTTTAGCTTTTACACTTTGCTGGCCTCAATTTGGAAACATGAAGAACCAGGGGGCGACCAATCATCGGAGCCCAGTACTCCATGGAGCCAAAAGAAATTCAGGGGGGTTTCCCGGAATGGACCACTAAGGAGCAGGGTGGAGCCAGTGATGAAGGATGGCCCTGGGAGGGTGGGAAATTGGAACTAACCAATGGAAATCGGGTCGTTGGGACTAGGACCCAGTTCCCCAATTCAGTTGCAGGCCTCCCACAAGGTGGAGTATGTACTCTCCCAGCAGGTGGGCACATCCTTTCCTAGCCTCCCATTGTCCCTAGCTTCTAGCTAGAGAGCACCTGGTTCCACACCAGGGGAGCACCTGGCCCCACCAAGGGACCTGGCTCACACAAAAGATAGCCCTCTGACTCGTATGCCCGGTACGCAGCCATTGATACTACTGGCCCAGGCATACAATGATTCACACAGAAAACATAAATAAAGTTCAATCAAACACTAAATTACACAGCACAGATAAATAGCCCTCATGCCATATTCCAAGCCTTGCAGTAGGTCGCCATCTTGACTGTTAGAGGCAGCAAACAGGCATAATCTTTGTTTGGGCATATCATGCTGCCACTGCCATCACGGATATTGTTTACAATTCAATGCCGTTCAATATGTTAGTGTATGGTGGCGCTATATAGATATGTTCATGATCCTGAAGAAGGTCAGTAAACTATTGGAAGGCTTATAACTTACTTAAACACAACTAACTCTCCAATACGTTTCACTTGCAGCTGGAGTTGTACAAATATCACGTTTTTGGATTTATCATTCACTAAAAAAGACAACAAATGGCTAACAGGTATTTATCGTAGACCCACTGATATAACATGCATTGTTATATGTATCCAGTTATCACCTTCAAAATCTACTGAGAAGTCTTACCTTTTCATAGTTTTTGTGTGTTTTAAGGATAGTACAATAGGAGAAGAAACACCAGATGGAGCAGAGACACTGCCGTCTGGATAAGTCCCTAAGAAATGCACTCTGTGTCTGTGGGGGGATGGTACCTAAATCAGCCGTTCATATGCAGTGAGAAGCAAAGTACTGGTCCAATGTGTATTGGAATATGGTTGACTTAAAATCCTTTTAATAATGATAAATAATAAAATAGATTGGAACCAGACGGTAATAACAGTAGTAATTGGTGAAATAATTGTAGCGCATCATGCGTGAGTACACTAAGTGGCTAGGGTATACGGCGTAGTAAGAACCACAGCCCAAATCTGTGCGTATACCCTTGTGCTGACGTGGACAAACCAAACAGTTACCTGTAAGTAACTACTCATATGCCTGCTGAAACCATAAAGAGCAGTGCACTTCAGTGCACTTAGTGTGTGTATGTTTAGAGTGAGACAGAAGGTTAGAGCCTGATGAGTAGAGCTGATAGTAGAGTAGATAGAGTAGATAGATAGGTGAACCAAATACCTCTCACCCTGCTTAGGGGGTGACGGAAGAGCTAGTCCCCCCTGGGTGCCCCTGAGGCCCAGCATGGAGGCAGGGACATCCTGAAGGAGTACAGCTGGCTGGCTGTATACTGTCTGTTCCTGATTTACTGCTGCTACTGCTGCTGTGAAGCAATAAAGAGTTTTACTTAAAGAGACAGAGTGTGAGATTGGAATCTCTCATCCCTGGGAGGGGATTCTGCAGTAGGGATTCCACCCCGTATCCCTGGGGCCTACTAAAGATGGAGACGCTGAACCATTGAGGAGAACGAAGGCATCCACCCCAGAATCAATCACAACGGTCCTCCCAAGCGGAAGGAGGGGCAGGAAGTGAGACTGAGGAACCTCGCTCTTGCTTGACTGGCGACAGAGAAGGAGCTACTTGTCGAACAAGCAAGCTGATTGAATCAACCCCTGCACAAAAGATGGCTGACTTAAGCATGAATACTTATTAGCTTCCAGGAGGCTTCCTGGTTGTGGAGTTGATGGCCGTGAGTATCTACGGTACCTGTGCATTCAATGCCGGTTACCTGGACCGGCCCCAAGTACTACAGCACGGTGCCGACAGTGTGGCATTTTCGACCTCTGGCCTACCGAGCCATATCCTACTATTGTGACCCCGCGAGGGGCCTCTGCAGCAACGTTGATCGAAGTGGAGGAGGCAGGTGCAAAGACTGGCCTGGTCCCATATATCACCCCTGCGGTAGGGACCCAGGCCCAGCCACTAAGATGTGCTCCGACGAAGAAGAGAGAAACCGCAGTGGAGGTACCGGAGCGGGCCCGTTTTGTACCTATAACCACTGGCGGTGCGGCAAGGACCAGATGTGGCTCCCCAGCAGAGGTGTCATTGCCGTCCTAGTCGGACGATGAGAGAGCCAGCCTGTCATCGGTGGTGATGCGCAGGCCGGCGGACCACCCCAGCTTTGAAAGACAGAGTTTACTTACCCGAGAGACGGAGCAGATGAGTCTGGAGACCCCCCGACGGTGAGCGCTGGTGCGGCCTGAACCACGTAGAAGTCCCACGGCCATGGCGACTCCCAGTGTGGCGAAGATGGGACCCGAAACGGCTCCGGAGGAACCGCAGAACATCGCAAGGCAGCAGAGCGGTAAGATGACTCCACCACCCCCTTACTTCCACCAGGTGAAGGAGGAACATGTGGAGAGAGAGAGGCTGGAGGCCTACCTGCCCGTCCACGACCCCGACGGTCCACCGCCGCCTCTTCTGGTGAGTGACGCACTTCCGGTGCGGGACCAAAAGGCGGATGGAGACTCCGCGACGACCCATGATAACGTCACTTCCGGGTCGACATGGAGCCGAGGCCCGGAAGCCTTAATCGCCTCGTTGAAGAGAGCCAGTCTGGAGGAGGAGTTTGAGAAGTTCAAGAGACAAGTGGCTAAGCGAGGAGCCGGGCATGCTCCAGCCAGAGACAGTAAGAGAGCACCTACTGGTCATGGCTTCGCCCGACTAAGAAACACTGTGATGAACTATGGCGATCCTATGGTCACCGCCCCTAGCGCCACTGCCCCTGCCCCGTCACGTTCTATGCCACCGGGTCCTAGTGGGAGTAAGCCAAGTAAGATGCCCATGTTTTCTACTGATTGGCAGCGCACTCTACTGAGACAGAGACATCTGTGTGTCCTCAAGAGCTGATACAGAGGAATGTATGAGTATGTCATCTTCATATGAGCACTGAGACAAGTAGTGGGCACCGTTATTCACAGGGTATGATGAAGGTATGGACCGTACAAGGTTTGTGCTAATAAAGAACGATATAGTAGATCACTGGTGGGATGTAGGCAAATACTCCAGGCAGGAGGTTGCTGAAGAACTAGACAATAGATGGAGAGAGATTTTGTAGAAAGTAGGTACACCCAAAGGTTCATCCATCTTATATGATAACATTGCGCCTGAGGAGCCTAAGTACTGGGTACTGCCAGGAAAGACTGGGAACCGTAAACTTACCAAGTTAAGCAGAGCAGATAGAGTCATAGTGGCGAGATACAGACAGTCTCATGGGTGTGAGTTCCCGTACGTACCAGAGCCAATCATGCAGGAGATAGAGGATCAGAGAGACACCTGGCTCAGAGATGCCGTCATTGAGTACCTACGCATTAAGTGTGGTAACTCTGCTTATCTGAAGGAAGACAAGAACTGTTCCTTGATGAGAGTTTGGAGTACAGGCAGGAACATGTACAAACACAAGATAGTGTACAGGCCGGAGAATGGGCCTCTTCAACCCTTCTTTGTTAGGGTTGTCGATCATAATGGATGGGAAATAAGGAAGCCTGATCCCCGCCATTATTACTGAGTTATGGGTTCTCCATGTTGGGAGTTTCCCGCTGTATGTCACCATCTGGTTGTTACAGTCTGGGATGCAATGTATTAATTTCATTGTTGTGTTTTCACAGGTTGTTCACCTGCAGGATGTCCCAGCATATTAGGTCCAAGTGGGGACCATTGGATTCCACCTGAGGGAGAGTGTAGCCCTGGTAAGATTATGGGCTATATTTCTATTCTCCCCCTGCGCAGTAATCCCTCTTAAGGGCAGGGTTGCCAGGAGTTATCATGGGTTTTCCCCACCTCAAGCACTTGCCCTGAAATGGTGAAGGTAGGTCAATCAAGAGACACAGGAGCGGTGCCTGCTGAAACCATAAAGAGGTGCACTTCATGTTAGTGTGTGTATTTTTAGAGTGAGACAGAAGGTTAGAGCCTGATGAGTAGAGCTGATAGATAGGTGGACCAAATACCTCTCACCCTGCTTAGGGGGTGAGGGAAGAGCTAGCCCCACTCTGGATGCCCCTGAGGCCCAGAGTGGAGGCAGGGACATCCTGAAGGAGTACAGCTGGCTGGCTGTATACTGTCTGTTCCTGATTTACTGCTGCTACTGCTGCTGTGAAGCAATAAAGAGTTTTACTTAAAGAGACAGAGTGTGAGATTGGAATCTCTCATCCCTGGGAGGGGATTCTGCAGTAGGGATTCCACCCCGTATCCCTGAGGCCTACTACAGATGGAGGCGCTGCACCATTGAGGAGAACGAAGGCATCCACCCCAGAGACCTGTCCTGTTGTCCCCCATGTCATCGCGGGAGACTCAGGCCCTCCTGTTGCCAGCAGGTACACACCACATACAGACAGGTAGCCAGACCATGAAACATACGAGGGTACCTGATATGAGGTTGGGGGTGAGGGGTCGATGGGCTACATGTACATAGTGCTTCACAGTAGTAACACACATGACAATCATATAAATAACAAATAATACAAATAACAGATCATGGGAATAAATGCTTCAGACATAAAAGTAACATTTCGGAAAGGGAGTCTCTGCTCCGAAGAGCTTACAATCTAATTGATATTTATAGCTGCATGTCCAGGGCATATACAGTACATACAAAGGTATAAACAAGGCTACTGCTAATTGCTTTCTTTTTGCATTAGATTTGCCTACAGCTAAAAAAATTCTTGAACATAAATGATTGAAATATTCACCCATTCTGCAGCTGATCCCATATTAGGCCCCTTGTGCACTGCTAAACCCATGTTTGCATACAGGAGAGGCAGAAATATGCGTGACATTAATAAAGGCAGATCAGCAAGAGAAATATAAAGTTGTACATTTTTAAGCCACAAGAAACTAGGTTGTTTTAAATGTATAGGGTGTAACTCACTAATTGTAGGTGATACTTTTCATCACACTATTGATGGTAGCAAATTACAAATTCAACAAAGAATTACATGTGAAACCTCCCATCTGATACATGTATTACAATGTCCCTGTGGCTATATTTACTACACAACAACTCCAAACACGTTTCATTGAACACCGTAGTAACATCAAGTAAAGAATACAGGAACAATGTTTCATCCATGGTTTCATGGGCATTGAACAGATCTCCCCATTAGGCCAAGGTGATATTGACAGATTACTTTTACATTGTGAGGCCTGTTTGATCTTCACGTTAAAAAGTCTACAAGCAAGTGACCTCAATGACAATTTTGACCTGACTTGCTTTCTCTAATTTAATTTTTGTTCCAAAGTACTGTGCTGTGTTTTGCCCTCTGCAAGGCTGTATAGGATGTCATTTAGTGTTTGTATTTTTACACCATATTTATTGCGAGTTATTTGCAGTATTGGCTTTGTTATATCTTTCCTTTTTTAGTAATGACATTCTTTATTGGTGCTTTTTTTTTTTTCCACAAAAAGGTTTTTATTGTCGGACAACAGTACATTTCATACAGTGTCTACCAACCCAAAGTCGTTTTTTAATGCACTAACATCCAACTTTTCTCGTTCTCACTTTCCTCCGGTTTTACAAAGACAAACTGGGTAGACCAACTCACATACAAGACACGTCACACAAACATACAAAAGGGAAGGTGGGGGGGGGGGGGGGGAGCTCAGTGTCTTCTGCCTGTTCACCATCTCACCTCTTTCTGTCCTACTTAGGAGCCGCTCTCAGTTGCGGGAGATCTATGGATGTCATCCCTACCTGTACCCCTATTATTGCCGTCTGTACTGGCACATCGTAGGAGAATGCATTTAGGTGTATTATGGCATGATGGTGGTGGCACTCACCCCTGGAATGTCGGAGTGGTCTAGCCACTTGGTCCAGATTTTCAGGAAATTTGTGCCGGTGTCGTTGACGAGACTTGTCAACTGCTCCATCCGGCAAATGTACCATATTCTGTTTCGAATTTTCGGAATGGTGGGTAAGTTTGGGAGCTTCCACAATGCTGCGAGTTCGCACCGCATGGCTGTTGCAAAATGTGCAATCAATTTTTGAGCCGGTCTGCCTATTCCCCTAGTGCGCCTGCCCAGCAGGAACAGCCAAGGGTCCAGGGGGACCGACTGTCCGAGAATACTCGTTAGCCAATCTTGGATTTCCTCCCATAAAGGAGCCACTTTGGGGCAACCCCACAGCATGTGAAGCAAGTCTGCCTGTTCCCCACATTGTTTTGGGCACAATGGGGGGTAACCTTTAACAAACTTTGCTAATCGTGTAGGGGTGAGGTACCACCTCATTAGGACTTTATATGCATTCTCCTTCAAGGTGGTGCATATGGAGCTTTTCGCTGCTGCCAGTACTATAGTGGACCAGTCCTTGTCTTCTAATGTCTCCCCTAAGTCCGTTTCCCATCTGGTTCTGTATGCTAACTTAGTGTCTACGTCTCGTCCAGGACAGACCACCTCTCCGTATATCCGAGAAGTGAGTCCCGTGGTGTCCGTGCCTCTGGAACACAGCTGCTCAAAATTTGTGCGTTTGGGGCGTTTGGGGATTTTAGCGTAAAATGCTCGCACCTGGAGATATCTAAAAAATTCGGAGTGGGGCATCTCTGTTTCTGCTCGAATTTGTTCGAATGATTTAATATTTTGATGTCTCTCCAGGTGTAGTAATCTGGTGATACCTTTTGCTTTCCAGACTGCAAGGTTCTTGCGTGACAGACCCGGAGCGAAATCAGGGTTCCCCATAATCGGGGTCATTAGTGTGTGCTGGGTTGTCAGTGCACACTTGTGTTTGGTGTTCTCCCAGGTCGCCAACGAGCTATTCACCGCGGCCAGCGGCTCACTCACTGTCAGATATGTCTTTTTGTGTAGCCAAATTAGGTCTTGTATCTCTACAGGATCACAACATGCTTTTTCCAGCTCCACCCATCTGCGTAGGCTTGGGTGCATGTGCCACTGAATAATTTGGGTTAATTGTGCCGCTTTGAAATATGATATCAAGCAAGGTACCCCCAATCCTCCTCTAACTGTTGGCCTCGTGAGGATGCTACTTTTTATTCGTGGTTTTTTATTACCCCAGACAAATTTCACCATAGAGGACTGTAAGCGGAGGATGTCATCCCTGATCACTTGTATCGGGAGGGTCTGAAACAGATACAAGATTCGGGGTAGGAGATTCATCTTAAGGCATTGGATCCTGCCGATCCACGAGATTGTGTGGCCTGACCAGATCCGAAGATCCTCCCTTAAAGTCCTAATTAGTCTGGGGTAATTGGCTTTGTATAGGGCTGAATATTCTTTGGTGATATAGATACCTAAATATTTAATGGAGGATGCTTGCCATTTGAAATTAAAATTCAGTTCTATTAATTTTTCGGTGACCTTTGGCAGGTTGATGTTTAATGCTTCTGATTTTGTCTGATTGATTTTGAACCCCGATATCTTATTAAATTCGTCTAGTAAGCTGAAGACATTTGGCAGGGAGGTAAGGGGTTTGGACAACATTAGGATAATGTCATCTGCATACAGGGCCACTTTATGTGACTGATCTTTTATCTGTATACCTGTTATATCTGGAGAGTTGCGGATATGCGCCGCTAGGGGTTCTATACATAATGCAAAAATAAGTGGGGACAGGGGGCATCCCTGCCTGGTGCCGCTCTTTATTGGAAAGTCTGCCGAGGGGAAGCCCTGGTGTCTGACCTTCGCCCTCGGATCCCTATAGAGAGCCAGAATAGCGCCCATCATCTCCCTCCTATGCCAAACACTCGCAGCGTCTCTGTAAGGTAGGGATAATCAATGCGGTCGAAGGCCTTTTCAGCGTCTAAACTTAATGCCATAGACGGGATGTGTTTTTTCTGTGCCAAATCAATTAAATCTATTATCCGTCTGGTATTGTCCGTAGCTTGCCTGCCGCATATAAATCCTACTTGATCGGGGTGGACCAGCTTCGGCATGACCGAATTCAGACGGTTGGCTAATAGTTTGGAGAAGATTTTCGTGTCTGAATTGATAAGAGATATTGGCCGATAACTTTTACAGTCTGCTGGGTCCTTTCCTGGTTTAGGGATCACTGTTATAGACGCCTGGAGCATTTGGCTAGGAATAGGGGCACCATCCAAAAATGAATTGAATAGTCGGGCCAGGTGAGGTACTAAGGTTTTTCTGAATTTTTTATAATACAAATTAGAGAAGCCATCCGGGCCCGGGGCTTTGGCTGGCTTTAGTGCTTTTATTACCTCTGAAATCTCCTCACCTGAGAAGTCTGCCTGCAATGCCTCCCTTTCCAATCTGCCCAGTCTGGGTAGTTTTGCCTCAGATAGAAACGTCCTCAGCTGCCTATGAGTGTTCTCACAATGGGAGACCTTCTCCCCGTCGTACAGGGTCTCATAGTACTGTTTGAATTCCTCTACAATTAGTTTAGGATCAGAAGTAAGGTCACCATTCTTGGTACGAATGGACTGAATATGGAAGTTACGGTTACAATTTTTGAGTTTATTGGCAAGTGGGGTATCTGGCTTGTTCTCTTTCTCATAGAATTGTCGCCTAGACCATGTCAGCTCCTTTTCGGCTCGGGAGGACATCAACAGATGCAATTTAGTTTTAGTGTCACGCCAGGCCTGTAAGGTCTGCGCTTGTTTGGTAATTTTGTGTAGGGCGGAGAGGGCTGATAGTTCAGATTGGAGGATCAAAATTTTCTTTTCTCTTGCTTTCTTCCGCCTACTGGCTATTCCCATGAGTTCTCCGCGGAGAGTTGCCTTATGGGCCTCCCATAGGGTGGATTGGGATGTCACGCTATCGACATTCTCCTCAAAATAGACCCTGATTCTATCCCTTATTTCTGTTTCAATTTCAGGGATTTTTAGCAAGCATTCATTAAGCTTCCATGTCGCTCCTGGCCTATCTAGTCTGAAGTCTGTGCACCGCAGCTCAATTGGCGCATGATCTGACCATGAAATATCATGGATGCCCGTATGGGAGATCTGCGAAACCATTCTGTTAGACACAAAGAGGTAGTCTATCCTGCTGTATCTGTCATGGGGGTGCGAGTAGAACGTGTACTCTTTTGCTCCTGGGTGTTGTTCCCGCCATATATCTGCCAGCCTATTTGTCTTAAGGCCTTGTTTCCAGATTGCTCTACTTTGTGTGTGCTTCGGTGCTTTGGGTGTGCACCTGTCGGCCTTGGGGTCTAATGTCAGGTTGAAATCGCCCCCTAAAACTATACCGCCTTGTGCCACTCTATGGAGGATGGTGAAGAATTTCGTGAAGAAAGTATCAGCTCCCTCGTTGGGGGCGTATACATTAGCGATTGTAAGGGGCTGTCCTCCTATCTCGCCTACTATTATCAGGAAGCGACCGTTCTTATCCTTTTTGGTTAGCGTGACATTGAATGCCAGGCGATTATGTAATAGGGTTGCTACCCCTCTTTTTTTTACGTTTGCTGTTGCGGAGAGCCACGTTCTGTATCTGCTATCTAGGAACTTGGGGGAACTGGTCTTTGAGAAGTGGGTCTCTTGGAGTAGTAATATATCGGGGTCTTGCCTCCGGTAGTCTGTGAATGCCAGTTTTCTTTTCATGGGGCTATTAAAACCTTTTGTGTTGTGGGATAATATTGTAAAATCCTTACCCATTGGTGTTTTCAATAGGAATTGCTGCTTTACCTCTTTCTAGTGGGGGCATGAACTTCCTCAGAGTGTGATCTTGTGAACTGCTTTGTATACTGCTCACCTGCGCAGGGGAAAAACACTGGGGTAAACACAATGGGGACATTGGGGAGACAACAAATAAACTTGAATAACTTTCGGTGACCTCAGAGGACCGAGATCCCCTGGGCACCCGAACTGCCCCACGTGGGGTTCCGGTTCGGGCGGGCCCACCCCCGATCGCGCGAGGCTGAGCCTTACCCGTGTTCCCCGGCCCACCGGGGTCTTGCATGGATCTCCTGGGGTTTATCCCCCAGATATCCATGAGGAGACTCATGGCGACGGCAAGAAGGAGGTCACCCCCCCCCCCCATCAGATTGTAGCCAAACTTATGGTAACTCATTATAAACAATGTGAACGTCCGGCGTCTTCAGGACTGCAAGCTGAAGTGGTGTATATGTATACCCTATCTATGTGGGGGGCTTTACCCTTAGCTTAGCTTGTATGTGGCGTGTGCTGTCTCTGTGCCCTGTGACCCTTATCTATCCCACGGTATTTTATGACCTTCCTTAATTGCTGGTTCTCTCCAGGCCCCTTCGTTTGGAGCACAGGACTACTTGGCCCTATGTGGTGTTATTGCTGCCCGCTGTGCGGCGTTACTCTTCCCTGCCTTGCCGCCCTGGGGTATTCCCCTTTCCCCCGAATTCCTTCAGTATATCCTAATCCCTTATCTAGGCTATGAGTGGGAAATGGCCTTGTCCTTCGGGGGGACGTCTGCATGCGGGGCCGGGGTGTCTTCCGGCGGGGGGTCTGCGTTCGGTGGGTCTGCGGGCAGGGCGACACTGCTCAGTTGTCCCTGGGGCAGTGCCTTGTTGTGAAGATGCTGCCGCTGGCATCCGGTTTCTTTGGTCTCTGGGCTGTTCCGGCGCCGTCTCGTGACGTAGTTCCTCTTTTCCCTTTGAGGCGCCTCTACCAAGATGGCCGCTCGGCCATATCCGGTGACGTCCTTCCGGTCCTGGTTCATTCACCGCGGGACGTCGACGGAAGTGGACGTCTTCCCGCTCTTGGCTCTTCTTCTTCCGGCCGTGCAGGTTATTTGTGTCTCGCCACGAGGCGCGATGCCTCCATCTTTCCTAGGTGCGTGTCACGCGTCTCTTCCGGGTTGCGGGGCAGCCATTATCGCCGGGATTTCTGGTAAGTCTTTTCTTTTGCAGGGTTAGATCTGGATCCGTGGAACAGGATCTGTGCATCCCGCCCTAGATAGGAGGAGTTGTGGCATCACCTATGCCAACTTCACTACTTAGCGCTTCAGTCTGTTAACAGTCCTGAGAGTCCCAACTGTAGGCCATAACTTGTAGGCAACCAAAACTGGAAACACAACATTTTATTGGAGCTGAGCATTCTGCGTTCTTTATTTGCTATTTCACTCCTTCTCCGGTTCACTGGCGGCTCGAGTTTTCCGGGATGTGCCGGCCTGCTGCCACTCATTGTCCGGCTCTCTCTCCGCCCGGGGGCTCCTGGGTTCTCCGGTCGTAATTCCCAGCCTACTCAGGAATTCCTCCCCCTCCTCCAGGTTTTTCATTGAGGTGGCCCTTCCGTTCCTGATGACTAGTAGGCCGAACGGAAAGGTCCACCTGTATCAGATGGCTTTGTCCCTGAGGAGGCGGGTTATGGGCTGGAGCTTAAGGCGTCTGGCCAGGGTCAGGGGGGACAGATCTTGGTAAAGTTGTAGTGAGATGCCCTCGAATTTACAGGCTTCCTCTCCCCGGGCTTTCATAAAGACTGCCTGCTGAGTGCGGTAGTAGTGTAACCTGGCGATCACATCCCTGGGTTGCGCATTCGCCAGCGGTTTGCTCCGTAGGGCCCTGTGGCATCGGTCTAACATTAGTTCAGCCGCCGGGGTGTCGGGGAGCAGGCCTGTCATCCATCTTGTGAGGAAATCTTCGATGTCGGTTATTTCCTCTGGTATGCCTCGGATGCGAATGTTGCTCCGCCGGTCCCGATTCTCAGCATCCTCCTGTCTCTCGGCCAGCTCTGTGATCTGGTTTTGTAGGTATGCAACCCGTTTATCAGATTTTTTAATTGTGGAGGAGACCGCCACCATCTTGTCCTCCAGGACCCCAGTTCTTGTTCCCAGTCCTTGTACCTCCTGTCGGAGTTCCTGGATCTCGGCCCTGAACAACGACTTCATGTCGTTGTACAGCCGGTCAAAATCACACCGTCGCACTGGCCGTTGCTCTGGTGTCTCCTCTCGGTCTTCTTCTCTTTCCGATCCCGATCCTGGTGCCGAGCCGGGCGCCATTTCTGCCCTCCCGTCTCTGGATGAGGATCTGCTCAAATACCTCCTCAAATCTCCTGTATTCTTTTTTTTTGTTGATGGCGGGGCCATCGCGGTGTATTCTTGCGTCGGTACCCTTGCTTTTCCTGTAGATTTACCAGTTTTGGTTGGCTTTATTTGAAAAAGTGCTTTGGCGGGGGTGGGAGCTATGCGATTAGACAACCGTTCCCCTCACCATCGCGCATGCGCCTCCTATTGGTGCTTTTTAACACCAAGGGGTCTATGCACTAAGCAGCGGAAAATTGCATTCACCAGGGGTTCGAATTCGCAATGTTTTTGGCGTGTTGCCCTCGCTGTATGCAGGAAGGGCCGAATCCCTGGCGAATGAATGCGCCACCACCATTAGAAAAAATGGCGAGTGACTGGTGGCGAGACAGGCTGCCTGGCGAGAAGCTGCCGAGAAGCTGCCGAGAAGCCGTCCCCTGCCGAGATGTGTCTGCAGCAGAGAGAGATCCGCCGCTCTCTCTGCGCAACCATCGGCACATTAAAAATTATTTTAAATACAATTTTATTCATAGTGTACATGTGCAGGGGGTCTCCGGAGCTGAACCGCATTGGTTTCAGGTCCGGGGACCCCCTGCTTCCCGAGATATAGGCCCTTTTATGAGGTGCCGGTATCCCTCTGCATTTAAATGTCCCGATCACGTGACTGCGGAATGTAAACAAAGCAGAGGGATACCGGCACCCCATAAAGGGGCCTGTATCTTGGGAAGCAGGGTGTCCCCGGACCTAAAACCAAAGCGGTTTAGCTCCGGAGACCCTCTGCACATCTACACTATGAATAAAACACACATATCAATAAACACTCATTCCTTACCTTTACGGCTATCTGCTATTAATTATTTATTTATTTATAAAATATTTTACCAGGAAGTAATACATTGAGAGTTACCTCTCGTTTTCAAGTATGTCCTGGGCACAGAGTAAAACAAATAATACATGGTTACAAATTCAGTTACATAAATGAACAGGGTATACATTATATACAAGACATTGCGTGCACAGTTAAAGAAAATATATATTATGGGCGTATGAAACAGTTACAGACCAGATTAAAATGTGAGACAGCCTTAGATTTGAAAGAACTTAAACTGGTGGTGGATGTGAGAGTCTCCGGTAGGTTGTTCCGGTTTTGGGGTGCACGGTAGAAGAAGGAGGAACGTCCAGATACTTTGTTGAGCCTTGGGACCATGAACAGTCTTTTGGATCTCAGGTGATAAGTGCTGCAAGTGGTAGGGGTGAGGAGCTTGTTCAGATAGCTGGGTAGCTTGCCCATGAAGAATTTAAAGGCAAGACTGGAAAGGTGAACTTTGCGCCTAGACTCTAGTGATGACCAATCTAGTTCTTTGAGCACTAGAGTCTAGGCGCAAAGTTCACCTTTCCAGTCTTGCCTTTAAATTGGTAGCGAAGCAGCATGAATGTATTTTTAATAATAGTGTACTGTGAGCAGGGGCTCCCCTGAGCTGAACCGCATTGATTTGTGGGCCAGGGACCTCCTGCTTCCCGAGTTACAGGCCCCTGTAATTACAATTACACATAAATACACCACCCTTAACACATACAGTATAGTAATGTGCAAAATTACTATTATCCACATATGGATAATAGTGAATTTGCCCATTTAAAATACATAAAGAACAATAAATACAATAAATACATATAGCACTCACCCATGTCCGGCTGCCACGATGAAGGCCATCCTCCTCTTCATCACCGTTCATGCCCTCCTCCGATGCTGCAAAACATAAACAAGAATAAAAACAGCCAATGTAATGTCCCCTAACCCCTTAATCACCATAGCGGTTATTAACCGCTACAGTCATTAAGTGGTTAACCCACCCTCACCCACCACTTGGGAGGCCTACTTACCCTCCCCCACTACCCCCCCCTACCCCGTGAGGCCTAACCACCCTCTCTCATCCAATACCCAGTCGGGAGGCCTACCCACATACCCTTGGGGCCAATACCCCCTTCCCCCACCCACAATACCCACAATAAAAACAATACACAGCCCCACAATAAACATCATTATATTTATTAAATACATAACCCACCCCCTGTGCCCCCCCATAAATACATGATTTATTATTTTACATACAGGGTTAATACCCCAGGTCCACGGAAGCCCCCGTGGGCCTGACGGGTCACCTTACAGACCTACAGTAGCCCAGCACCATGTTTCAAACAGGGTCTGGAGGCCTGTTGGTGGTTCCTGCCAGGTGCCATGATCCACCAGGTGGTCTCCGCGGGTCACCGTGGACCACAATGGGGTCTCCACGGTAGGCCTGCGGATGTCTGAGGGGCCTTGGGTGGTTCCCCCG